>NC_081184.1:23705447-23866567 GCF_029867415.1 Vicia villosa | reverse complement strand
GATTCATTCAGAATACAAAATAGGTACTGTAGATTTGATAAACATAATAATTTGGTACATACTATAGTGTAGCGGCGGCACTGTAACCTTAAATTGAGAAATCAATTTCAAGTTACTAAGATATTTAATAATAATAATAATAATAATAATAATAATAATAGTTTAATATTATTGATATAATATTTTAGGAATTTTGAGTAAGAGATAATATTTGAATTATTTGGCCAATTTAAGTGATTTTTAATTATGTTAGAGTTATATGGTTGTCAGAGTTGCTTTCGAGTTGTTTAGAGTAAAATCCGAGAAACTATAGATTAAAATTGAAGGTATTTGACTCTTTAGAGTTGTTCTATTATTACTTGAGTCAGACCATTAGGTTTATAACAGTTGCTCTTATATGTAAGAGTTATCAGTAGAGGGTTTTTGGGCACTTTAGAGTTGTAGGGATTATTGTAGAGTTGTTTAGAGTTCCTTGGAAACTCTGTCTAGTTATAACTATATATGGTTATAATTTTTTTTACAAGTTAATAATATAGAATAATATTAGAAGTGTTTGGGAATAATTCGATAACCGTTGTGCTTGCAGTGTTTTTGGTGATGTTGCGACGTGACGTATTTTTGTGAGTTTTGTGAAGTATGGCGATGTTTGCGTGAATTATCTGTGATGAATTATTATTGTTGAGTTGTCGTGCAATATATTGCAATGTTGCGATGAGTTTTTGTGAATTATTGCGAAGTGCAGGATTTAAGGTGACGATTGTTTATCAATAATTATTGATATATTTTGGCGATGTAGGAAAATGCCTATGTGACGATGTTTGGCGACGTGTTTGTGATTTATTGCATTTCATTCGTGTCTCATGATTTGCATATTTTAGCGACGGCCTAGATTGGCAAACAGTGACGAAGGCTTATGCCTGTTTTGATGCCTCTATTATCTGGCAATTGGCGATGGGGGCTGAAGCCCTGGGTACCACATGCATGTGCATTTGTTAGAGTCGCATTTCATTTGTGTGATTATGAGTTTATGCGTTGTGATGTGTGAACTGATGTGAATCGTTGTGTATTATGAATATGAGATATGTGAAATATTGTGACGTGTGTTTTTTTTTTAATTTAAAACGGTGAAGTAAATTAGACGGTAATGATTATACCGCAAAGTGATGATTATTATAACTTGAACCTAAATATACTGTTTATCATCACCTTGTTTATATTGTTTGATATCTCACCCCTTTCTTTTGTTTCGCCGTTACCTTTATACTGGTAAAGTGCAGGTGATAGCTTGATGAAGATTTAGACGTCGTGAGTTAAGTCGGTGGTCGCTCTGATACGTAGCACTTGGGGGGATGAACGATTGTTTTAATTATTGTTTTATTTGCTGAATTTTATATGGTTTTAGTTTAAATTGTAACTTAAAGTTACCGTGCAAAAATGCTACGACGTTATTTGAATATTCATGAAGTTTGTTGATTCTGCTGCGAGTTAATTGTTTAATTTGAGCAAAGTGATTTTTGAGTAATGACTTAATTGTCGCTTTAAATTCTTGTGCTATGTATCTATGTTAAGGCAATTAAGCCGTAACTGTTTTGAATGACGAATATGTGATATCCCAAATGATTGTATGTTTTAAATTTTAAACTCTGATTTTCCGTATAAATTATCGGGTAGATTTGGGGTGTTACAAATGTCATGTATTTCGAATTCAAATTCAAAAATCAAACTTTAGGCAATAATTAAAACATATTCGCAGTATGCCGGCCGAAGGCCGGGCCGCCCGCCGGAGGCGGCCGGAGCGCCACCGGCGCCGCGAATAGCCCGATCGCTCCGATGCGACGTGCCTAAGTGCTCAAGTGCCGTCTACAAGCCGCCACTAGCGCCTCTACGCCCACGCCCTCGGACCCGGTCCCGGAGCCGGAGCCGGTGTCGTCGGTGGCGACACCGGCGAGGGTGTTTTTGGTAGAGACAAGTGGCATAAGGCTTGGGACCACCACATATGACTATGTGGCACTTTATCCTCTTTGGCTCTTTTTGGAATGTACATTGTTCCAAGTGCTTTATAAATGCTTTTAAAGTTTGCTCCACTTTCTATGTGGGACTATTTATGAAGCATTTATTGCCATTCTCACTTTTGTCATTTTGGAACATAACTTGAAGAAATTAATTCTCATAATTTCCAACAATCCCCCACTTGTTCTAATAATGACAAATCTAATAATTCCAGAAATTTAATATAAAGAGTGTTAATACAGTTAGGTATCTTTCGATTTAAAACTTAACCTTAGTGAGGACAACACAAAGTTTAATCGGAATATTAGGTAGCAAAGCTTTTAAACCATGAATCCATATGATTAGACTGGTGTCGCCTTACACACACTCTTTAAAGGTTCTTCCTCTGCATAACTCGCTTAGCACTTATTTATGGCCATGTGCTATCCTGTTTCATGAATTTTCCATGAGAGAAACTCCAACTCTCACTTTGAGATGGCACCATCTCGAAATTCACATAGGTGAAGTTCATATTGTGTCCTTTTCCACAAGACACGTACCCCTGGTATTGAACTTCATTAAGAGTTTTTAAAGTAAAACTCAACCCTCGTTTCAAAGTCAACATTATCACGAAATGTTCGACAATTATCCAAATCAACGACTTGTTGTTACCCATTGAAAATCTTGAAGTTAATGTTCTGTTAACATAAGATTGGGTTGCCGCCGTTGTCGGAACTCTTACTCAAGGAGTTTCAACCCCATGCCTCTCGAGGTTGTTTTTACTAAGTCTCTGGCCAGTGGCTTAGTAAACGGATCAGCCAAATTATAGCTTGTTCGTATATACGTGAGTGAAATGATTCCATCCTTAATCAACTTTCTCACGAACGAATGTCTAAGTCCTATATGCCTAGACTTTCCATTATACACTTCGCTGAATGCTCTTGCTAGAGTGGCTTGGCTATCGCAGTGTATCATAACCTTTGAAACATTGTCCTTAGCCAATGGAACTTCTAAAAGAAGATCCCTCAACCATTCTGCTTCTTGACCAGCGGAAGCGAGAGCCACAAACTCTGATTCCATGGTCGAAAGAGTGATGCATGTTTGTTTCTTGCTCCTCCAAGAAATTGCTCCTCCAGCTAGTGTAAATATCCAACCAGTTGTAGATTTATGATCTCCAACATTTGATATCCAACTCGCATCGGTATATTCTTCTAATATGGCAGGAAACTTACCATAATGAAGGCCAAGATTTTTGGTTTTCAGTAAATAGCCAAAAATTCTCGTGATTGCCTTCCAATGTTCATTACTCGGGTTGCTAGTAAATCTACTCATTTTACTAACTGCAAAAGATATGTCAGGTCTGGTACATTGCATTAAGTACATGAGACATCCGATTGCACTTGCATATTCTAGTTGAGCCACTGCTCTTCCATCATTCTTTTCAAGCTTGATTACATGATCAAATGGAGTGGTTACTTCCTTGAAATTTAGGTGTTTGAACTTATCAAGCATTTTCTCAATATAATGTGTTTGATTAAGTTCATAACCCCCACTATTTCGCTTGACTTTTATTCCTAAAATTGTGTCAACAAGTCCAAGATCTTTCATCTTGAAAGTGGAAGTTAGAAATTTCTTTGTTTCTAAAATTCAATTCATTTTGTTGCTAATTATTAGCATGCCATCAACATAGAGACACAAAAATATTACAGTGTCGTTGTGCACTTTTGTATATAAGCACTTGTCGCAAGAATTAGGAATAAATCCATTTGACAATATTGTAGTCAAATTTTTGATGCCATTGTTTTGGTGCTTGTTTTAATCCATATAAGGATTTGACTAGTTTGCACACCTTTAGTTCATTTCCAGGAAGTACGTAGCCTTCTGGTTGTTCCATATAGATTTCCTCATCAAGATCTCCGTTTAGGAACGCTGTTTTAACATCCATTTGATGAACTATAAGATCATTCAAAGAGGCTAAGGCAAACAACAATCGAATTGTGGTTGTCCTTGCTACTGGTGCATAGGTGTCAAAATAATCTATACCTTCCTTTTGTCTGAATCCCTTTGCCACTAATCTTGCTTTATAAGTGTTTAAGGTACCATCACTATGATATTTCCTTTTAAACACCCATTTGCATCCAATGGGCCTTGATCCCTTTGGTAAGTCAACAAGTTCCCAAGTGTGGTTGGACATAATTGAATCCATTTCATCTTTGATAGCATCCTTCCAAAAAGAGGAGTCCCTGGAAGTTATTGCTTCCTTATAAGTTTTAGGGTCATCCCCTACTTGAAGTATGACCGGAATACTTTGAACGAATTTTGTACTATTTCCTTCGACCAGATAAAACGAAATGGATTGAGAATCAATTTCGTCTGGTCCTAAGTTCTTTGTTTTCCGGACTCTTTTGCTTATCCTTGGTTGGGGTTGTGATTCAATGATCTGAGGAGTGCCTTCAGGTTGTATTTCTACAATCCGAGAAGAACCTTCTTCACAAGATTCTTTATTTGTGGCCGACTTCGATTCTTTATCCTTAGTGATAAGATTTTCAAAGAATTCTACATCCCGGGATTCAACAATGATATTAGACTCTAAATTTAAAAGTCTATATGCTTTACTATTTTGTGCATATCCAACGAAAGCACATCTTATCCCTCGAGGACCCAACTTGGTTCTCTTAGGATCCATATTTTTGTAGTAAGCGACACACCCCCACACTTTGAAATAACCAATATTCGGTGCCATGTTTTTCCATACCTCATATGGAGAAATACCAGTTTTCTTTAAAGGAATTCTATTTATTATGTGACAAGCGGATAGTAACGCTTCGCCCCACAAATTGAAAGGTAATTCTGAATGCATTAACATAGCATTCATCATCTCTTGATATGTTCGGTTCTTTCTTTCGGCTATGCCATTTTGTTGCGGTGTTCTAGGCGCCGAACATTCATGTATTATGCCATGTTCTTCACAAAATGCATCAAATTCAGTAGAGAAGTATTCACCGCCCCTGTCACTTCTAAGGACTTTTATACTTCTACTTAATTGATTTTCTACTTCTGCTTTATAAATCTTAAAGGCATTAAATGCTTCATCTTTATGCTTTAAGAGATATACATATGTGTATCTAGAAGCATCATCAATGAAAGTGATGAAATATCTGTTTCCCCCACGGGTTAACATGCCATTAAATTCGCACAAATCTGAATGTATAAGATCAAGTAGATTTGTCTTTCTTTCAACACTTTTGAAAGGCTTTTTAATCATCTTTGATTTAACGCATAATTCACATTTGTTAAAATCATTGATGTTGCATGATATCATTCCAGATTTAATTAGTCTCTTCATTGAACTAATACCAGTATGTGCTAATCTATTATGCCATAAAGAAATAGAATCAAGCATGTAAGCAGAATTAGAAATTTCATTAATCATATTGTTGGTAATACATAGTTTGATCATTCCCTCAGCGGAATATCCTTTTCCAACAAATACACCATTACGGGTCAATATAAGTTTGCCCGATTCATAAACAGATTTAATACCAGGTTTTCCCAATAAATCTCCACTAACAAGATTCCTATTCATGTCTGGGACATGAAGCACATTGACAAGAGTAATTTTCTTTCCGAAAGTGAAGTTGAGTTCAACCGATCCAGTTCCAACAACCTTAGATCGTACTTCATTTCCCATTTGTACCTCTTGTCCATCATTTGTCTCAGAATAGGTTTTGAATGCAGCCCTGTCATAGGAGACATGCACCGTGGCACATGTATCGTACCACCATCCTTGTACTTTGCCCTTGATTTCCATAATCTCGCTCACAGTAGCGATTATGTCATCATTTGAATGAACAGCATTGATCTCATTCTTTGATTTGTTGTGCTTGCAATCTCGAGCATAGTGTCCAGGTTTTCCACAAACAAAGCATCCGGTCTTTGGACCTTTTGAACCCCCAGAATTTTTGAACTTGTTGTGTTCCTTTTTTGGTCCTAGATGACGCTTGTTGGCATCATGCTTCTTTCTTTCTTTGTTGGTCACAGCATTCGCTTTGGAAAGACCCGCAGATTCTGATTTTTCCCTTGCCTTCGATTCCTCCTCGATTCGAAGATGTTTCTGGATTTTCTCCAAGGAAAAGTCCTTAGAACTGTGCAGCAATTTCTTTCTATAGCCTTTCCACGAAAGTGGCAATTTTGCAATGATTGCACCAACTTGAAAAGTTTCTGGGATGTCTATTTTCACTGCTTTGATTTTGTTCACCAGGACTTGCAATTCGTGCACTTGGGGAAGAATTGGTTTGGCGTCTACAAATTTAAAATCAAAGTACTTAGAAATTAAAAACTTTTTCGTACCTTCTTCTTCGGCCTTGAACTTAAACTCGAGGGCTTTCCATATCTCAACCGCGGAGGGATTGTCCGTATAGAGGTCGTAGAGACGATCAGATAATGTATTTAGGATATGTCCACGACACAGCAATTCGTCCTCCTTACGTTTCTTGCGTTCCTTCTTGACTTCGTCAGAATCATCATCTGTTGGTTCTGGAATAAGCGGTAAGTCAGGATCTAAGACATATTGAATCTTCAGGGCAGTCAGAAGGAATGTCATCTTGTCTTGCCATCTGGTGTAATTTGTTCCATCAAAGCGATCCAATTTGACAAGATCCTGGTTCATAACTTTGATGCTTGAAACTGCAGCGTCGGAAGCCATTGAAGAACTAATACTTTTAAGATTGTTAGAAATATTGGAGAGATCGAATGGATCCATGATCCGCTGTCGCGCGCGGATCAAAAACGAGTAGTTTTGAATAAAACCGTAGAAAGCGACAAGTGACTCGCGTATCGTATCACAAGGATTCTCGTTGATTATTAACCAAAGGTAAATCGATTTAGGGGGGTTGGTTTAGGTTCGAATTATAGAAAAAATGATTATCAAAAGCGATTAATGAAATAAGTTGTTTTGAAAAAGTGATTATAAAATTAAGCCAATCTACTGTTTTCGGTTCCGGCTTATCATGGGTTTCTACCTTACCAATTCCCTAAGCGGCTTCGATCTCTATTCGATTTCAATATCAATTGACAAGCGCAAAAGATATTAAACAGATTGGATTCCTATTCCGAATTAAGCAAACGGATTAATACAATCGCGAATTAAGCAAACACGATATAGAAACGCAATTTAACGACGAAGCGACGTAAACAACGATTAACAGTTAGGAATACAATCATACGAAATTAATCAAAATATTCCACGAAATAACAGATTAAGCAAATGCAAATTCATAGAATATAATTGAAAGAGAAACGAAATTGAATTGATAAAATAAAAACCTCAAAGCTTTTGGAATTCGATTACAGTAGATCGACTCTGGATGTTTAGTTCTCCATTCAAGCGTACAGAGCAAAAGAGTGGAAACAAAATTGTGAATAGTAAAACGTGATAAACAGTAACACGGCTGCTAGACCTATTAGGAATCAGCCAAAAAACGTTTATGACCCAACTGGGTCGAATGACAAAATCAGGCCCACTACTAAACGACCCAAAAACTGAAAATTAAATAGTGCTGCATCTTTAAACGCAATTCTGGGAAATATAGGTTCCAATTCTGACTTTGACTTCAACATAAAAGTTGTAGCTCTTTTTCTTAGCTTTCCGGCGATTATTAGAACGCCTCAATCGGACTCCCGAAACTCCAGTTATGATCGTTTCCGTGCAGACTACTAAAGCTGAAAAATAAATACGAAAATCAAATAACAATAAAAATAATTTAAAATATAAAAACATTATAAAATACAAAAATAAGACAAGCAAACCATGGAAATGTAAAAGTACAACCGTAGAGGAATGTGCATCAAAATGCACTGATCAAATTCCCCCACACTTGAACTTTTGCACTCCGAGCAAAATGAAAAACAAAACAAAGAAAGCAGAAATACATCAACAGTTACTCATCCTAGGCTACCAATCTTCTTCCGGTAAGTTTGCATCGACAGGTACTAATCTTGCACACTAAGGACATCGTAAGAACACTAACCACAGATATGCAGACATAAGCCTCCTAAATACACAAACCAATTCAAATCATATTATTATACCATAGCCTAACTTACTCATCCTTTTTGCTCTTTTTCATTCAGGCGCAATCACATTAAGCCCGTTATCTCCTCACACTTATAGCAGGACGATCGGTTAGTGACTCTGATCCTTTTGCACGAGGTTCCGGTACTTGCGTGGCATAACCCTTTGCTTACTCAGATGTAGTTGCGGGGGATCGGACCGTAATCCTCCCTACCAAGTTCAGCACCAGAAACCGCTGAACCAACTAACAAAGAGTTTTGAAAACTTTTTTTTTGAAGATTACACAACCGTTGGGTTAAGTGACCGGGTGAGGATCACCAAACTTAGAAGGTGTATTACCTTTTTCTTTTCTCTTTTTTTCTTTTCTTTTCGGAACATTCACTTATATTCATCGGCTTCCTGCGTAAAGTGTGTGAGAGACGGTGCCGACTGCTGAAATAAACTACTCAAGAGCTGTCAGAGAATGAGAATTTAAGGCTAAAACATAATAAAAAAAATTCAAATCGATTTCCATATGCAGGAGACTTACGGTGTTAGAACGATACTGATCTTGTGAATTTTTCCCACGTCTCCGCAAACTCGACTCAAATCAGTCTATAGCCTAAAACTTTCAAGAAGATGCATTTTTTATTGGTTGAAATTAAAACAAAAACAAAAAAAAATTGAAAGAAAACAAAACAAATAAATGATTCTCTCCCCCACACTTAAGACATACATTGTCCTCAATGAAAGAACATTAATATAAAATAAGAGTGAGAGAAAGGAAAGAACACACCCGAGTAGTCAAGGGGGATAAGTGATCACATAAGCTGCCTTTCCCAAAGAGAGGTCTTCTATATTCTCTTCTTCCAAAGTGGAGCTCTCATGGAGTAGCTTTCGGTAATGCTCATCGTCCTTAAAAAGTGGTTTATCTCCTTCTCCTTTTATTCCAGGATCAAAGAATGTTCTTCTAAAAGTAAAAGTGTCAAATGGGCACGTGAAGGTGCTCTCAGCTTTCACAACATCAAGGAACCAAAGGTTATGGGGCTGTCTCACTACTTTTGCTGCATCTTCAAGTGAGATCCTATGCACACACATGGACGAACTAATATCATAAATGTCATCCAAGGTCCATCCAATTCCTTTGGTATGCTTCTTCAAAACCTGCAAAAACTTACTTTCTTGATCAAAATAAAGTTTAGAAGAAATTATAACCGGAAGTTTTTCATTCATCTCCAAATAAGCATATTTAAGATTGTGAGGAATTGGTTTCAGCTCCCGGGAAGGTGGTTGTTCAATGGATGGTTTGATCCGGGCAGCCGGGGTGTCGAGACCTTCATCTACATGAACAACTTCATTTGCAACCTCATCTGTAGTAAGAATATCAACTTGCAAGGCAACCTCAATTTCAGTACAAACAGAGCAAATTTTAGTGTCAGTACAAACATCACAAGAGTAAACATCATCAAAACCAGACAATGATGGAAAATCATCTGCAAACAAATCAGTACAAGTATCAACAACATTTTCAGAAAGAAACTCTATTTGAAAAACAGAATGCTCTTCCAAGCGTTGTTGGTTTGATCCTTGAGCTTGCTGCATGGCATTCATCAAAGTGGCAAGCTGTCCAATCTGTGTTTGCAAAGTCTGGAGAGTAGAATCTACTTGCTGTTGATACTGAAGATTATTTGCAGCCATTTGTTTGACAATATCCTCTAGTGAAGGTTCGGAAGGTGCAGAGCACACAACCTGAAATTCCTTCAAATGCTTATGCGGATCATCACCTGCAAAACCATTAAACCTAGGCAACAAATGTGTTAAACCATATTCCAATTCAAAAGGTGCATCACCCGCAGGATAGTCAATACATAAACCATTATAGTTCACATTAGGGACAGCCAACTGCGTTAGTGTTCTTTGTTCAGCCATGGGTTCAACATACACCGAAATACCGATTATGTCCCATACATGCATAAACGAATAGAAAGAATAAAAACGATTAACTAAATTCAGAAAAATATAAAAACACGAAATTTAATCTAATTAAGACAAATAAGAATTTTAGGATTTTTTTTGTATTTTTTTGACTCTATGAAAATAGTAAAAAATTCATTAAAAATAGAAAAACGATGAATTTGGCAATTTTGGCTCGAATTCCCTTACTCTTCTAGAGTAAGGGAGTATTAATCGTACGATTTTTCTACTTCCAGTAAGAAAAACTTTTTACAATCAAACACAACTTTTTTCAAAAACTGAATTTTTCGACTCTAAACGCGAATTGGCCAAAACCGTGAGGAAACTATGGCCAAAACACACAAACACTACACCTAGGACTCTAATATCAGTTAATATTCACAAGAATCCCCGGCAACGACGCCAATTTGATCCGCTGTCGCGCGCGGATCAAAAACGAGTAGTTTTGAATAAAACCGTAGAAAGCGACAAGTGACTCGCGTATCGTATCACAAGGATTCTCGTTGATTATTAACCAAAGGTAAATCGAT
The DNA here is from genome assembly GCF_029867415.1 of Vicia villosa. Taxonomy (NCBI): domain Eukaryota; kingdom Viridiplantae; phylum Streptophyta; class Magnoliopsida; order Fabales; family Fabaceae; genus Vicia; species Vicia villosa. The sequence continues at coordinate 23,856,022 of NC_081184.1, read as the reverse complement.
TTAGGGGGGTTGGTTTAGGTTCGAATTATAGAAAAAATGATTATCAAAAGCGATTAATGAAATAAGTTGTTTTGAAAAAGTGATTATAAAATTAAGCCAATCTACTGTTTTCGGTTCCGGCTTATCATGGGTTTCTACCTTACCAATTCCCTAAGCGGCTTCGATCTCTATTCGATTTCAATATCAATTGACAAGCGCAAAAGATATTAAACAGATTGGATTCCTATTCCGAATTAAGCAAACGGATTAATACAATCGCGAATTAAGCAAACACGATATAGAAACGCAATTTAACGACGAAGCGACGTAAACAACGATTAACAGTTAGGAATACAATCATACGAAATTAATCAAAATATTCCACAAAATAACAGATTAAGCAAATGCAAATTCATAGAATATAATTGAAAGAGAAACGAAATTGAATTGATAAAATAAAAACCTCAAAGCTTTTGGAATTCGATTACAGTAGATCGACTCTGGATGTTTAGTTCTCCATTCAAGCGTACAGAGCAAAAGAGTGGAAACAAAATTGTGAATAGTAAAACGTGATAAACAGTAACACGGCTGCTAGACCTATTAGGAATCAGCCAAAAAACGTTTATGACCCAACTGGGTCGAATGACAAAATCAGGCCCACTACTAAACGACCCAAAAACTAAAAATTAAATAGTGCTGCATCTTTAAACGCAATTCTGGGAAATATAGGTTCCGGTTCTGACTTTGACTCCAACATAAAAGTTGTAGCTCTTTTTCTTAGCTTTCCGGCGATTATTAGAACGCCTCAATCGGACTCCCGGAACTCCAGTTATGATCGTTTCCGTGCAGACTACTAAAGCTGAAAAATAAATACGAAAATCAAATAATAATAAAAATAATTTAAAATATAAAAACATTATAAAATACAAAAATAAGACAAGCAAACCATGGAAATGTATAAGTACAACCGTAGAGGAATGTGCATCAAAATGCACTGATCAAATTCCCCCACACTTGAACTTTTGCACTCCGAGCAAAATGAAAAACAAAACAAAGAAAGCAGAAATACATCAACAGTTACTCATCCTAGGCTACCAATCTACTTCCGGTAAGTTTGCATCGACAGGTACTAATCTTGCACACTAAGGACATTGTAAGGTCACTAACCACAGATATGCAGACATAAGCCTCCTAAATACACAAACCAATTCAAATCATATTATTATACCATAGCCTAACTTACTCATCCTTTTTGCTCTTTTTCATTCAGGCGCAATCACATTAAGCCCGTTATCTCCACACACTTATAGCAGGACGATCGGTTAGTGACTCTGATCCTTTTGCACGAGGTTCCGGTACTTGCGTGGCATAACCCTTTGCTTACTCAGATGTAGTTGCGGGGGATCGGACCGTAATCCTCCCTACCAAGTTCAGCACCAGAAACCGCTGAACCAACTAACAAAGAGTTTTGAAAACTTTTTTTTTGAAGATTACACAACCGTTGGGTTAAGTGACCGGGTGAGGATCACCAAACTTAGAAGGTGTATTACCTTTTTCTTTTCTCTTTTTTTCTTTTCTTTTCGGAACATTCACTTATATTCATCGGCTTCCTGCGTAAAGTGTGTGAGAGATGGTGCCGACTGCTGAAATAAACTACTCAAGAGCTGTCAGAGAATGAGAATTTAAGGCTAAAACATAATAAAAAAAATTCAAATCGATTTCCATATGCAGGAGACTTACGGTGTTAGAACGATACCGATCTTGTGAATTTTTCCCACGTCTCCGCAAACTCGACTCAAATCAGTCTATAGCCTAAAACTTTCAAGAAGATGCATTTTTTATTGGTTGAAATTAAAACAAAAACAAAAAAAAAATTGAAAGAAAACAAAACAAATAAATGATTCTCTCCCCCACACTTAAGACATACATTGTCCTCAATGAAAGAACATTAATATAAAATAAGAGTGAGAGAAAGGAAAGAACACACCCGAGTAGTCAAGGGGGATAAGTGATCACATAAGCTGCCTTTCCCAAAGAGAGGTCTTCTATATTCTCTTCTTCCAAAGTGGAGCTCTCATGGAGTAGCTTTCGGTAATGCTCATCATCCTTAAAAAGTGGTTTAACTCCTTCTCCTTTTATTCCAGGATCAAAGAATGTTCTTCTAAAAGTAAAAGTGTCAAATGGGCACGTGAAGGTGCTCTCAGCTTTCACAACATCAAGGAACCAAAGGTTATGGGGCTGTCTCACTACTTTTGCTGCATCTTCAAGTGAGATCCTATGCACACACATGGACGAACTAATATCATAAATGTCATCCAAGGTCCATCCAATTCCTTTGGTATGCTTCTTCAAAACCTGCAAAAACTTACTTTCTTGATCAAAATAAAGTTTAGAAGAAATTATAACCGGAAGTTTTTCATTCATCTCCAAATAAGCATATTTAAGATTGTGAGGAATTGGTTTCAGCTCCCGGGAAGGTGGTTGTTCAATGGATGGTTTGATCCGGGCAGCCGGGGTGTCGAGACCTTCATCTACATGAACAACTTCATTTGCAACCTCATCTGTAGTAAGAATATCAACTTGCAAGGCAACCTCAATTTCAGTACAAACAGAGCAAATTTTAGTGTCAGTACAAACATCACAAGAGTAAACATCATCAAAACCAGACAATGATGGAAAATCATCTGCAAACAAATCAGTACAAGTATCAACAACATTTTCAGAAAGAAACTCTATTTGAAAAACAGAATGCTCTTCCAAGCGTTGTTGGTTTGATCCTTGAGCTTGCTGCATGGCATTCATCAAAGTGGCAAGCTGTCCAATCTGTGTTTGCAAAGTCTGGAGAGTAGAATCTACTTGCTGTTGATACTGAAGATTATTTGCAGCCATTTGTTTGACAATATCCTCTAGTGAAGGTTCGGAAGGTGCAGAGCACACAACCTGAAATTCCTTCAAATGCTTATGCGGATCATCACCTGCAAAACCATTAAACCTAGGCAACAAATGTGTTAAACCATATTCCAATTCAAAAGGTGCATCACCCGCAGGATAGTCAATACATAAACCATTATAGTTCACATTAGGGACAGCCAACTGCGTTAGTGTTCTTTGCTCAGCCATGGGTTCAACATACACCGAAATACCGTTTATGTCCCATACATGCATAAACGAATAGAAAGAATAAAAACGATTAACTAAATTCAGAAAAATATAAAAACACGAAATTTAATCTAATTAAGACAAATTAGAGTTTTAGGATTTTTTTTGTATTTTTTTGACTCTATGAAAATAGTAAAAAATTCATTAAAAATAGAAAAACGATGAATTTGGCAATTTTTGCTCGAATTCCCTTACTCTTCTAAAGTAGGGGAGTATTAATCGTACGATTTTTCTACTTCCAGTAGGAAAAGCTTTTTACAATCAAACACAATTTTTTTCAAAAACTGAATTTTTCGACTCTAAACGCGAATTGGCCAAAACCGTGAGGAAACTATGGCCAAAACACACAAACACTACACCTAGGACTCTAATATCAGTTAATATTCACAAGAATCCCCGGCAACGGCGCCAATTTGATCCGCTGTCGCGCGCGGATCAAAAACGAGTAGTTTTAAATAAAACCGTAGAAAGCGACAAGTGACTCGCGTATCGTATCACAAGGATTCTCGTTGATTATTAACCAAAGGTAAATCGATTTAGGGGGGTTGGTTTAGGTTCGAATTATAGAAAAAATGATTATCAAAAGCGATTAATGAAATAAGTTGTTTTGAAAAAGTGATTATAAAATTAAGCCAATCTACTGTTTTCGGTTCCGGCTTATCATGGGTTTCTACCTTACCAATTCCCTAAGCGGCTTCGATCTCTATTCGATTTCAATATCAATTGACAAGCGCAAAAGATATTAAACAGATTGGATTCCTATTCCGAATTAAGCAAACGGATTAATACAATCGCGAATTAAGCAAACACGATATAGAAACGCAATTTAACGACGAAGCGACGTAAACAACGATTAACAGTTAGGAATACAATCATACGAAATTAATCAAAATATTCCACGAAATAACAGAGTAAGCAAATGCAAATTCATAGAATATAATTGAAAGAGAAACGAAATTGAATTGATAAAATAAAAACCTCAAAGCTTTTGGAATTCGATTACAGTAGATCGACTCTGGATGTTTAGTTCTCCATTCAAGCGTACAGAGCAAAAGAGTGGAAACAAAATTGTGAATAGTAAAACGTGATAAATAGTAACACGGCTGCTAGACCTATTAGGAATCAGCCAAAAAACGTTTTTGACCCAACTGGGTCGAATGACAAAATCAGGCCCACTACTAAACGACCCAAAAACTGAAAATTAAATAGTGCTGCATCTTTAAACGCAATTCTGGGAAATATAGGTTCCGATTCTGACTTTGACTCCAACATAAAAGTTGTAGCTCTTTTTCTTAGCTTTCCGGCGATTATTAGAACGCCTCAATCGGACTCCCGGAACTCCAGTTATGATCGTTTCCGTGCAGACTACTAAAGCTGAAAAATAAATACGAAAATCAAATAACAATAAAAATAATTTAAAATATAAAAACATTATAAAATACAAAAATAAGACAAGCAAACCATGGAAATGTATAAGTACAACCGTAGCGGAATGTGCATCAAAATGCACTGATCAAATTCCCCCACACTTGAACTTTTGCACTCCGAGCAAAATGAAAAACAAAACAAAGAAAGCAGAAATACATCAACAGTTACTCATCCTAGGCTACCAATCTTCTTCCGGTAAGTTTGCATCGACAGGTACTAATCTTGCACACTAAGGACATCGTAAGAACACTAACCACAGATATGCAGACATAAGCCTCCTAAATACACAAACCAATTCAAATCATATTATTATACCATAGCCTAACTTACTCATCCTTTTTGCTCTTTTTCATTCAGGCGCAATCACATTAAGCCCGTTATCTCCACACACTTATAGCAGGACGATCGGTTAGTGACTCTGATCCTTTTGCACGAGGTTCCGGTACTTGCGTGGCATAACCCTTTGCTTACTCAGATGTAGTTGCGGGGGATCGGACCGTAATCCTCCCTACCAAGTTCAGCACCAGAAACCGCTGAACCAACTAACAAAGAGTTTTGAAAACTTTTTTTTTGAAGATTACACAACCGTTGGGTTAAGTGACCGGGTGAGGATCACCAAACTTAGAAGGTGTATTGCCTTTTTCTTTTCTCTTTTTTTCTTTTCTTTTCGGAACATTCACTTACATTCACCGGCGCCGCCTCATTAACGCCGCGAATAGCCCGATCGCTCCGATGCGACGTGCCTAAGTGCTCAAGTGCCGTCTACAAGCCGCCACTAGCGCCTCTACGCCCACGCCCACCCCTCGGACCCGGTCCCGGAGCCGGAGCCGGTGTCGCCGGTGGCGACACCGGCGAGGGTGTTTTTGGTAGAGACAAGTGGCATAAGGCTTGGGACCACCACATATGACTATGTGGCACTTTATCCTCTTTGGCTCTTTTTGGAATGTACATTGTTCCAAGTGCTTTATAAATGCTTTTAAAGTTTGCTCCACTTTCTATGTGGGACTATTTATGAAGCATTTATTGCCATTCTCACTTTTGTCATTTTGGAACATAACTTGAAGAAATTAATGCTTATAATTTCCAACAATAACTAACTCTTAGTGAGCTGCATATATAAGCCCATTGTGTTACGGTTTTCTGTTAAGCACTTTGAACAATGAGATAGCTTCATCTCTTTCATTCTTCTTCCATTGATTTCTTTCACCATTTTGCTTCTTCAATGGAGGTTTGAATATTACTTTGAACTAAAAAAAAAGTTTTTAAAAATTAAATCAAACAGGCCCTAAATCCTAAAGATTTCAATTCTTTCGCCCTTGTCCTATTTCGAAACTAATCACTAAATTTGTTGCTACGTTGGTTATCGACTTCAAGTTGTGACAGCCGATGCGGCCGAGCTTGTCTCTTAAGAAGTCTAACTTGTTCTCTAAAATAATTTTAACATAATTATAAGAGTAAAAACAATAGACACGCAAGTGTAAAATTGAAAGAAAATTTCTTTACCCACCTTCCTATGGGGTCACCCCCAGCGAAAACTCCACTTTATCCCTGCTTCGGAAATACATTTTCGAAATATTTTTTTTTCTAAATTTTTCCAGACTTCGGAAGTGTATTTTCGAAAAAATCTCAAAAATTGAGATTTTGATTAATTCGGAGATTTATCTCCGAAAAAACAAAAAAAAAATCTAAAAATCCCAAAAATTAATTTTAGGATATTAATTAATTTATATATCATAAATTTGATATAATTTATGGGTAATGAATAATAATAATTATATATTTTGATATAATTTATGAGTTATGAATAATAATTATTATATATTTCTATTCTGATTCATATTTTAAAATTTAAAATAATTTTAATTAAAAAAACTAAAATAATTTCACTTACAAAATGAGTTATGATTTTTTATTTATATATTTATATATTTATAATAATTATTATGTATTTACAAAAAAAATTAAAAAAATGAGTGTTTTAATTTATATATTTATACATTTATATAATAATTATTATATATTTATAAAAATTATTATATATTTATGTATTTATATATTTATATAATAATTATTATATATTAATTATAAATATGTTTATATATTTATATAATAATTATAAAAATTAAAAAAATGAGTGTTTTATTATAATAATTATTATATATTTATATATTATATATTTATATATTATATATTTATATATTTCACTTACAAAATTAATAATTATTATTATATATTTATATATTTCTATTCTGATTCATAATTAAAAATGAGTTATAATTTTTTATTTAGTTTAAAAAAATTAAAAAAAGATTTTATCTTAATTTTATTTAATGAATAAATTTTATATTTAATTCTATATAATTCAAAATTTACTTCTGGAATTAAAATGTTTTTGATTTATATAAGTTAATAAAATAATTTTTAACTTTAAAATTGTTTAGGAAATTTTGATTCACCTTGATTTTATTGATTCACCTTCATTTTATTGATTCACCTTAATTTTATACCTATTAATTGTATTGATTCAGCTTGATTTTAATTTTTTAATAATTATTGAATTCTTTCGGAAGTGTATATCCGAAACATTCCAAGACCAATTTGGTCTTGGAATATTTCGGATATGCATCTCTGAAGACACCCCTCTCCCAAAAAAAAAGTGTTTTTGGAAATGCATCTCCGAAAACTCAAAAAAGGGGTGTTTTCGGAAATGCATCTCCGAAAACACCTTTTTTTCGTATTTTCGGAAGTGCATTTCCGAAATAAGACAAATTTTGAAAAAAAAAGCGTTTCGGAAGTGCATTTCCGAAGTGAGGGTATTTTGGGTTTTTCACCAGAGGTGACCAAGAAGATAGGGAGAGAAATTCTCAAATTGAAATATGATTGGTGTCTTACTCTATAAATAGAGTGACTACGTCACAATTAGAAAAAATATATTTGCGAACTTGGATTAACTCTTTTTCATCAAGGTTAGATATTTTCATTCTCTTGCGCTTCCCTAATTAGAACTTTTATTGTTTTTTTCCTTTATAGTGGTCTTCCAATAGGATGTATAAAGGTTGCGCCAACTATCAATGTAGAATTATCATCATTTCTGCTAGGCCTATTAAGTCTAGTTTCCACCCCAGATAGATATTGTGAAAAATAGATATTGTGAACAAAAGGTCAATCATTCATTGGCTAAAAAACCTTTTACAATTGATCCTTTATGGTGTGCTTTTGTTGCGTACAAATGACTTAAGAGTAAGAAAAAACTTAAAAGTACATTTTGTTTTAGCATCGATAATAACTTCTTTAAGAGATTTAACTAAAATCATTTGTTAAGATGAAGAACACATAGCTCTCAGTAGGATATTATTGACGCAGTAAAGTGACAAGCAAAAGATTTGGAAGTATTACTCTGAGGTTTATCGTGTCCATAGAGAATGGTTTGATTAGAATGCCATTCAACGGTTTCTAGGTTTTCGAGATCGGGTTTGAATGAACAAAAATTAAAAAGATATAAACAGGAAAATAAATACATTCTTTGGAGAGAATAACCTATCAAGCATGAATATACACTCACTCGTCACAAACTTAAACATATCGATCAGTTGCACTCAACCTACAAGTCTCGTCATTATCATCACATGTCTGTCACATTAGTGTTCATCTCTGAAGCGCCAACGAGATAAATCACAACCAAGGTTATTTCTAACGGAAAATTGGGAGAACATCCAAATTCTCGCGCCGGCTATCACTTGCGCGAAACTCAAACATATAAGCATTAAGCTTAAAAACACAAATGATTGTTAGCTCTAAATCCATCTCTAAAGTCTAGAAACTAACACAAATCTATCTCTAACCAGAATCCATGAAGTATATCTCTATAGCAACACAAATCCAAACATGAATGCGAAAAGATTAGGGAAGATAACAATAACGATTTGTAAAGCAGATTTTATACAACGCCGTGAGTGATAAATATACATATGTTCAGAGTAAATATACATACAAACACTAGTACAAAAATGTTAATTTACACCCGTTTTTTATTAAATTTACACCCATTATTTTTAATAAAAATCGGGTGTATATCCACAGGGTGAGAAATGTCTAACGAATTTACACCCGTTATTTTTAACAAAAATCGGGTGTAATTGGGCGTAATTACGTTTTTAATTACACCCTGTTTTAATAAAAATCGGGTGTAATTAGGCGTAATTACGTTTTCAATTACACCCTGTTTTAATAAAAATCGGGTGTAATTGGGCGTAATTACGTTTTAATTACACCCTGTTTTAATAAAGATCGGGTGTAATTTGGCGTAATTACGTTTTAATTACACCCTATTTTAATAAAAATCAGGTGTAATTGGACTTAATTATGTTTTAATTACACCCTATTTTAATAAAAATCGGGTGTAAATATGTTCTTAATTACCCCCTATTTTAGTAAAAATCGGGTGTAAATACGCCATTTATGAATGAACAATTATATCTATTTACACCCTATTTCATACACACCATTTAGTTATATTTCATTTTCAGTCATAATATTGCAAATACTATAAAATCATACACATAAAAATCATATTTTAACTAAGTCGAAATATTTTTAATATTAACCAAAAAGTATACAAAACCATGTGCAGTCATAATATTTCAAGTATTATAAAATCATACACATAAAAATTACATTTTAACTAAGTCATAACACTTTCTGTATATATAATTTTACGCCATGCTTGACGGTTAGCTTCGGTGTTCTCTAATCCAATTGAATCCAACCACTTTTCACATGTAGCATTGGATTCATCCATGGCCAAAATACCACGCCTTGGAGAAGCAATTGTTTTCTGTATGCAAAAAAAACAAGACACAAGAAATTATTACAAGAAAGATCCACATGTATCAATGGTAACCATACCGCGGTTTTGACGAGTCTAACCATGACTCTGATACCACTTGTTGGGCAGTTCGGGAAGCGCCAAAAGTGTCAATGATGATAAACATTCAGGTTCTAAGAGACTTTGATACCGCATATCCACCAAAAAATCATTTATTTATTTCATTTATTTATAGTCGATGTAAGACTTTAATCATTCGCACTTGAACCCCAGCAATCTCCCTTACAAGTGCGAGTCACCCAAATCACTAGTTTAATCATGACTCTGATATCACTTGTTGGGGAGTTCGGAAAACATCAAAAGTATCAATGAGCTAAATGTTCTGAATTCAAGAGACATTAACACTAATCCACTATAAACCTTAAGACCAATTGAGTTTTATTTTTATATAAACACATGTCCATGAGTTGAAAATTTTGCTACACTAGTATATAAAATAAAAGAATAAAATGAGAATCATGAGAAGATACAAAAACATGAATCCAGAACTAGGTTAGAAAGCATGATATCAGGAGAAGTTGAATAGAACAGAAAAGTTTCATATCCTTACAAGACTGTACGTGATAGTTTGCTAGAAAAGTTGCACATCCTGCAGTTCCTGCAGAGAATACATGAGCCTGGAAAATCACCAAGCACATAGAGAAATTTAGATGGAGAATGTTTCATCCAATAAAGCATAAAAAAAAACTTTTAAAAAGAATGTTTCAATATTAAGATACTTAGATGGAGCCCTTCCAAAAAGCAGTGCTGCCTGTGCATAAGCCTAATACCGAAAACTGAAATCAGTTGAAGCATGGGAAGCCATGTGTCTCAAGGCCAAAAATTAGATAGGATGAAATTCAATAGTAGGGTACTATGTTTGAAGAAATTAGATAGTATGAAATATTACCAGAGCGGTATATCCAATGATGAAATGATACATGGTCTGTGCCAGGTTTAGTTTACTCACTGGAGGTAGCACACCAAATGCATCACATGCCAAAAGAATGACATTCTTTGGATGAGATCCAACACATGGTAGCTTTGCATTTGGAATGTACTCAATAGGATAGGCCGCACGAGTATTTTCTGCAATAAAAAATTACCACACATAAAGATTAGAAGAGATTTGACATAATTGAACGTAACCACATGTGTCGATATCATGTCAACCGACTATGCATTCAATCAGATGTGTCGGTGCTATAAAGACTTCTTGTAACGGATAACTACAATTTACAACTTTACAAACTCAATAAAAAATTCAGCGGCTGGCAAGTAGAAGTTTGAATCACTTAATTATCTGTCAAACTTCATTTAATAAAGTCATTATCCTTTGTGCTATATAACAGGAGGTTTATTAAAAAGTGACCTTTCATAATAACATATAGATTACTTGTAGTACATATGAAGTACATGTTGTAAGGATTGTATGAAGTCAAGTGTTAATTGGCAAGACAAAGTCAAAGCTTAGTCCTCATTTTTTCAGCTAATGAACAAATAATTTCAAATGAAACAATCTTAGTTATTACACAGCCAAAATTGATGAAGTCAATAAACTAAAAGAATTAAGAGAATCCAAATACTCAACTTGATATTAAAAAATATCATTGTTTACCTGTAACTGATTTGTTAGATTTAGCTTAGAATTTAAATAAAAAAATGATGGGTTTTGATAAATTCTATTGCAAATAAACCTCCTTTGTAGTATTTCTTCCAGAAACAGCCTAAGTTTGCTCACACCTATCCTACTTCTCTCTTGCAAATAAACCTCTTAGTGCATTTGGTGATACACAAATTATAGAATAAAAAAGCATCAAGAGACAAGGTCGGACACAAATTACTAAGATCAAACACTGGATTAAGGGGTGGGCTGTGAGAGTTGCATTTTAAATTTCAAACAATACTTTTTTACATCAACACATTTTCAACTAAGTATAACATGCTTACATTTACCTACCATATGGAATCACAAATCACAACAACGAGTACTATGCGGAGAATCAAAACCTAAATTCCACCACAATGGTAATCTTGAGTTTCATAATCCCGGACTACTATGTTACAAGAAAATGACGGCATTATATTGATTTCGTTGGACCATGTAAGATGTAAAACTCAGACAGAACCAATGAAATTCCAGAACCCTCTCAGATTGGATTTAGAACTGCGGACCCTATGCATCTAAAATAATAATCCAAATTAAAGCTAACGATCAAATATAAGATCCCATACCACGGTTAAGATATTGTAAATTGCTCCTTCGGATACAGAAAATACAGTTAACAAGGACAACTCCCCAAAATAAAAAATGTTACCTGAGGGTGCAAATCAAAGAAATTAATGAGCCTGGAATTGAAGTATTGTCCAAGAGCTATATCAGCAGACTGTTCAGAGTAATCTTTTACAACGTCAAAAACCAAGGTGATCTTCAAATCCAGCTTCATACACAAGCTCTTCTTATCAATAACAACCACCTTTTCAATTTCTATACCTTCAGGGAGTATATACTTCATCTGCGCTAGTTCAGCAAGTGAGAAATTTTTGCAAAAAAAAACACACTGCAGTCATTTTCTTAATCCATCAATCAAAAGAAATGGATCATCTAGTCTAGAAGTTAGCTGCATACGGTGCACTTCAGTGCAGTCAATTATTCCACTATGCTATATGTGTGTTTGGTTTTGTGGGGAAAAAATTGATTATGAGTAAATTGAGTCTGGTAAATTCATTTATGTTTGGATAAAGTCATTTATGTTTGAAACTTACTTCTCTTTCAAACTTATATAAATACCTTGAGGACAAATGAAGATGAATCCATATACTTGGTTTTCCAAGTATGCCTTGTGTCCATTTAGAGAAGCCTAAGTCACCAGAATTATTACTATCACCATTACTACCTATTTCCAAATCTGAAGCAAACAACAAACTTAACTAATAAGGATCCATAAATTGCACGACAATCACACTCTCGCGCGCGATACAAACAAGGGGAAGGAAAGCCTCTGATACACTTAAACATGGCTTCTATAACACAGTATATTTAGTACTATTGATGAAATAGAAGACACTTTCTATGTGTTAGAAACTTAGCCAAAACACTCACCTCAAATGTGATGCTAAAGATGCAGGGGTTGGTTGAAAGAAGAATGAGCTTTAATCAAAATACAATTTGTTTGGACCTATACAATGAATCTGCACCATTTCAAACAAAATTGTAGTATTTCCTGCAGTAATATCATACATCAGTAATATCATACATAAGTAACATGAATAAAACAGATTGAACTAGGTGAAAAGAAAGAAGAAAAAAGAGGAAAACTGAACCTTTCCAATGGCAGCAGTTGTGTTTCCTGCAGCATCAAGAGCATCGGTTCTCTCACGAATTCTGTGACTCATTCCAGCCATCTCACCAATACCTCCGGCATTGTCACTGATTGGACCGTATGCATCAATGGCTAATCCAGTTGCTATGGTACTCAACATTCCAAGAGCGGAAACAGCAACACCATACATGGAAGCAAAACTGAAACTAACAGAAATACTAATTGCAATGGCAAAAATTGGAATGATAACAGACTTGTATCCCAAGGCAAGGCCAAAGATAACATTGGTAGCAGCACCAGTCCTGCGGGAATCAGCAACATCTTGTACAGGGCTGCAAAAACCAGAAAGAAAATGCAAGTCCTGTTAGTATCTAACCAATTAGATGAATGAAGGTGAAATTGCAAAATATGATTCATAATTGCTTACCTGTATGCATTACTGGTATAGTATTCAGTAACAAATCCAATGATAAGACCTGCCCAAAGACCAACAGACACACACAAGAATAGCTGCCTGCAAAGCCAAAACCAATCCATTAAGTATCAAGACTGTTCAAAATTTATCATTTAAATCATTATTTAGTAAATAGACTGGGCCCTAATAATAAGTTATGAAACTAACCAGTTCTTAGCAACTTTCTGCTCTCCAAAATCGAAGCTGGTGAAGGAAGATGGGAGTGCTATCCAACTAACAATTGCAATTCCAATAGTCATCAATACTGTTGAAATAACAAGCTGTTTTTTCAATGCTGGCTCAATTTCCTTTACAAGCTTGATCTCAAAAAAGTCAGTTGCAAATAAGGTGGTGAGCAAACAAACAAGGAGGCCCACAGAACTGATGATGAGAGGGAACAACATGGCAGTGAACTGATGATCGATCCCAAAAGAAGAGATGGAGGCAACAACAAGGGCAACACAAGATGCCTCTGCATATGAACCAAATAGATCGGATCCCATGCCAGCAATATCCCCAACATTGTCACCAGAATTATTACTATCACCCTTACTACCTATTTCCAAATCTGAAGCAAACAACAAACTTAACTAATAAGGATCCATAAATTGCACGACAATCACACTCTCGCGCGCGATACAAACGAGAGGAAGGAAAGCCTCTGATACACTTAAACATGGCTTCTATAACACAGTATAATTAGTACTATTGATGAAATAGAAGACACTTTCTATGTGTTAGAAACTTAGCCAAAACACTCACCTCAAAATGTGATGCTAAAGATGCAGGGGTTGGTTGAAAGAAGAAGGAGCTTTAATCGATACAATTTGTTTGGACCTAAACAATGAACCCGCACCATTTCAAACAAAATTCAGCAACCAATGTCATTTCAGATTTGTGAGTGTAAAATAAATTCATTTCAAACAAAATTACACATAGCAATAGGAACTAGTTTGTGAGTATAAAACCCTAATTCTTCAGCTACCAATGTGCTCAAAGTATAAAACCCTAATTCTTCCTTATCAACGTCGTCACTGTGAAATGGTTTCCTCTCAGCTTCGTTGTCGTCATTGCGGAATGGTTTCCTCTCAGCTTCGTTGTCGTCACTGCAATAGTTTCCTCTCAGCTTCGTTGTCGTAAATGTTTTGGTGAAATGAGAGTGAGCGAAGAAGAGATCTTCGTTTTTCAGTGAGCGAATGGTGTCGTCAAAGCAAGGGTATTGTTCGACCGAGTGTGGTTTAGAGAAAGGACTTCGTGAAGCCCGAAATCAAACTTCGCAGAAATCCGAAATCAACCTCTTTTTCCAATCAAACTCGCTGAATCTCGAAATTGCCATGGCCGCGCGAAATGCATGAGTGTAACAGAGTTAGATTGAAAAATGGATTTTCTGAAAGAGTTGAAAATGAGTTTCGTGAAAGAGTTGAATAGAAAATAGAGAAAGTATTTTATTATGTTAATAAATTTAAAGAATTATGTTTAAAGGATAATGTTTCATCTAATAAAGAGTTTTTTAATAATGTTTAAACTATTTTATTCACCTAATAAATAAATTTAGACCCATTAATATTCATTCATTAATTTAATAATAATATTTAAATTGTTTATTAATATGCTACATAGATTATATATTTTGAGTTATAAATTTAAACAATTTTTTTTTCATATAAATTTACACCCGTTTTTTGTTTAAAGGGAGTAATTGAACTTTGATTATAATAATATTTTTAATTTAAACCCGTTTTTAGAAAATAGGGTGTATATTATCACCTGATAATGTTTAAAATGATATGTTATTTACAAAATTGCCACCGCATTTCTGATATACACCCGTTTTTAGTATATTGGGTGTAAATTTTAAAATTATATTGATGTTTTTGTACTAGTGAAACCCAACAAATGAGAAATACACAAAGAGGAAGAGAGAAAAATCAAACATCTCACAGGTTGTCAGCTCCGATTGATGAAGAATCCACCTCTGATCATCCAAATGCTCGACCCGATTGTTGTTTTCAAAGCTGATCCTACCAAAGAATGTTGGTTGATGAATTAGGAACAAAAAACCCTAAAACATAACCGAAAAATGTGAAAGAATCTATTTATAGAAAAACAAAATTCATCAGACCCCGCTAAGCGCGCTGAGCTGGCTAAGTGGGTTGTCAAAAATATCTAAAATATCTACGATGGTATAGGGGACCTGGCTAAGCGGGCTCAGAAAATCAATTTTGTCTTTGTTATTGAAAGTGGTAGCGCACTACAACTCTGGCTAAACGGGCTTCTACATAATTTTCTCCTTATTGCTTCAAAACTACGTACTCGAAGCCGTGCCTTCGACACTTTATTGCTCGAGGCTCCGATACTCATCAATAGCTATAAAATGAATGAAAATTGGTCAAACGGTACATACAATGAATCTAAACTCAAATAAAAGATATTATGTACAAATATAACGAGAACGTACATATTCACGCACAAATGCATGGCTCAACACAAAAACGTATAAACAAAGTAATACTTACCACTATCATACAACAACATATAAACGAAACAAATTCTAAGTACAAAAATCACACAAAACATTCTAAAACAAAACAAGCTCACATCATGAATCACACCTGGCAAAATTCATCAAGGGATGAAAAACACACAAAAATGAGGGACTTTGACACTTATCCAACAATCTTGCAAACAAGAGACTAAATTATGCATTTATCCAAAACTCATATTGAAAATACAAAAGTAAGAATCAGAAGGGCTTTCAAGGTTGTAATGTGGCTTGGTTAACAAACAAGGGATAATTCCTAAGGCTAATCGAAACAAAAAATTGCCTAAACCTAAGGGAGTGATCAATTCACAAAGACTCAAACAACAAAATATCAATCAAACTTCTTCAATAATCCCGAGTTGTCACACCAATCATACTACTTATTTGCACAATTATTCCATACTTTTTTTCTTTTCTTTTTCTAAACTTTTCTCTTTTTTCTTTTCTTTCTTTTTCACATTTTTTTCTTTTCTTTTTAACCTCATAGCAACAATCAAATAGGTAGCAAACATTTCTCTCCCCAACTTGAATTCAACCAATATTAAAGTGTGAATACTCCCTACTTTCTAAGGCAAGGTAAAAATTCAAACAAAAAATAATGGTTGAGGGTTCAAGAAAACAAGAAAAATCAACATCCATATAAAAAAATAAGAACTAAATACTTATAGACAAGCATCAAGTTCTAATGAAACATGGATATTGATAAAAGCTCAAAGAGGGTTAACAAATGCTCAAACACTCATAAGGTGAATTGACTATTTGGCTAGGGTGATTGTGCTCAAAATGAAACAAAATACCTTGATCCTTTTCATCAACACAAAAAAAAATGATTAAGCATAATAAAATCCAGTTAAAATAAAGATTGTGGTCTCCAATATTTATGAACAATGGAAAACTTCCTCACATTTGGGGTTTGGGAACTAAAGTGATTCAATGAACAAGCACGTAATGCAAAAGAATGAATGCTATGATAATTGTACAAATGAAAATTTTCCTAAATATGTTATGCTATAGAAAGCGATAAATAAGTAACTTGAATGATACAACTTAAAAAAATATAATTACCATACATCTACAAGTTGAAACACTCAAACATGAAATATCACCTCAAAAATTCCTCAAGCTAACGGACCAAAATTTGAGTCCAAACACCAACAAAAGAATTAGAAAAATAATACTATTATTTACTAATAAATAGCCTTGGTGAAAGTGGGAAAAACGGTAGGCCAAGTGGATCCACTGGCAAAAAACAAACAGGCTGAGTTTTTCTATGCGCGCTAAGCGGTAGCGGAAAAACTCAGAAAAAACAGAACAAAATCTGATCTTTCAACCAAGCTCCACTTCACCTAAACACCTCAGATACAAAAAATAAACAAAACTAACAACCGTTGGGGTGCCTCCCAACAAGCGCTTGTTCTACGTTGTTAACTCGACGCCTTTATTGTTATTATGCTTGGCAAGTAACTCCCTCTCGTCATGCCATGGTGATGTCTCACCGTGCAAACCTAAAGAAAGTGTCCTAACTGTCATACCCCAATTTTTGACCCTAAGATTCCCCAATCATTTTCATTCTTACCACTAATCAAGATCACCATCTTGAGTTTGACTTTTAGCTTTGTGCCAATTCCACCTTTGGGGGAATCACTAAGCACCCATGTTTGTACAACTTGTGAATATTTCTTTGTTATGTTACACTAACCAAAATACTAAAAGTTATTCTTTCTTTCAAATCTTTTTTTCTTGTAGGTGATTGAATCAAGTGTATTCATACTCTCTCCTAAAGATAGGATTCTGAGGATCGATCCTCAATTAGTTGATCATTCATGGAAGCTACGTGGCTTGAACTTCAAAAGAAATTTCCTCATCATCAAGTGTTATATCTCGAGCATCTCTGAATTTCATTTGATCAAATTCATCTCAAGATCATGTGGCCTGATTCATCACGAAACTCCATAGGTTCATGTGTTTATTTCCATGCCTTCTTCAACAAGTTTCATCAAATTATGAGCCTTACAATCAAGTTTTGAGCCTTGCAATATGTCGGTGTTATATAATATGAGTCCACATAAGGAGTTTGTTGTCAAGATAAGCTTGATGCAAGGTGACCCGCTCTTGCCTTTTCTCTATGTTATGGTTGCGGAAGGTCTAATGGACTTAGTGAGGAAATTTATGGATATTGGGGAATTTGGTTGTTTTACAATCAAAGGATGTTACTCGGTAGATATTCTCCAATTTGCGAATGATATGTTATTAGTAGGAGAAGGGACATGGAAACATGTTTGGGAGATTAAGTCAGTTTTGTGAGCCTTTGAATTAGTTCGGGTCTTGGCATAAACTACCATAAAAGTAAGTTGGTAGGAATCAATTCTAGTAACTCTTTCTTAGAAGCCGCTTCTCTTTTTCTAACTTGCAAGGTGGAAGATAGTAATTTATAATTCCTTTGTATTCCCATTGGTTTTAATCTAAATAAGGAGTCGACTTGGATACCTCTTTTGAACAAGATGAAGAATCGTTTGGTGGGTTGCAAGAACCGTTTCCTCAACTTGGGTGGTAGAATCACTCTCTTGAAGTCAATTTTAAGTTCTCTTACTATTTTCACTATGTCTTTCTACAAAATTTCGGTGAAGGTTGTTAAGGAATTTAATAGGGTCCCAAATAACTTCTTATGGGGTAGAGTAGAGGAAAAAAGGAAAATTCATTGGGTGAGTTGGAAAGAGGTTAATTTACCATATGAGAAGGGAAGGTTAGGAGTAAACAATTTAGAGGAGTTTAACTTAGCCCTTTTAAACAAATGGAGATGGAGAATTTTTCAAGGTTATGATTTCCTTTGGTATGACATTTTGAAATCTCGCTATGGAGATTTATCTATTCAAGTTATCAACGATGGAGTAACCAACAAAGTTCTTTCCTCTTCTTACTCTTCTTGCTCAACTTGGTGGAAGGATATCATAAGGATGCAGAATTTTTCTTATAAGGATCCTATTATTGCAAAAAGTAGGATTATCATTCAAAATGGCTTCAATACTCCATTTTGGGAAGCTAAATGGATTGAGGATATCATTTTGAAAGACGTTTATCCGGATTTGTTCTTGGCATCTTCCTTGAAGGGTGTTTCGGTTGTGGGAATGAGGGGTTGGAATGATGGGGAGTGGAGTTAGGTAGATCTTGGTTTATCCACAGTGGTGTCTAATAATTTGGGTCTCTTGCCCAATTTTTTGTCTTTGAGGGGTCGGTTAGAGGAATTTGGAGGATTGTTGGAAGGTAAAGATTTGGTTGAGTGGACCTTTAACTTGGAAGATGGTTTTTCGGTAGCTTTGTGCTATGCTTACTATGCTAGTTTTCGTCTTCCTTTTGGTCCTCCTAATAGATTTGACGAGGATTTGGGACTAGTTTCGAAAGCGGGTGTGCCTTTTAAGATAAATGCTTTTGGTTGGAGACTTCTTGTTAATATACTTTCAATAAAGGAACTTTTGATGTATAAAGGTATTTATTTTCCTTTAAATACCTTAAAGTGTGTTTCTTGTGATTTAGATATGGAAAATCAAAATCATTTTTCCTTTAATTGCAAAGTGACTAAGAAAGTGTGGAGGGGGTAGCTAATTAGGTTGGTAAATCGGATATGGAGGAGGAAGAGTGCTTTTCAAATTTTATTGATTGGCACAAATTTTGTCGAGGCAAAAAGATTAAAAAGAGCAAGTTAGGAGTGTTTTGGCTTGCCACATCTTGGATCATTTGGTTGTTAATGAACAGGATTTGTTTCCAGGATTTGTTTCCAGAATGAATATTGGAATATTAACAACACGGTACAGAACATTAAAATTTAGTTTAGAAATGATCTTTTTGTAAAGAAATTACACACTCCAATTGTAATTTTACGAGTATAACAAAGACACTCTGTTATACCTTTCGTAATTAGAATTGATTTGTATTTTTTTTTATCGAGTTATCCAATTTTTCAGTATAATCAGAATGGAAAATCCTTAGTTCTTATATATATATATATATATATATATATATATATATATATATATATATATATATATATATATATATATATATATATATATATATATATATATATATATATATATATATATATATATATATATATATATATATATATACATATATATATACATATATATATATATATAAGGGATATTCTTACTCCAAGAGTAAGTTACTAAAACTTACTCTACACCTTTACCATTAATTCTTTTTAATTTAATGGTTAAAATTAATGAGTATTATTTTCTCTCTCCACATTTAAATGCTTATTATTTTTAGCCATTAAATTAAGCAGAATTAATTGTCAAGATGTGAAGTAAGTCTTAATAATTTATTCTTGGAATAAGAATAATATATATATATATATATATATATATATATATATATATATATATATATATATCCTTGCTTTAAAAAAAATACTAATATGGTCTTATCACCACCTATGCTCTCGTAATTTTGTTTGGTTATGAATTATGAGGTGTAACGCGCAAGGTTCCCATAGCCATGCAAGATGAAGAATGTCAAAAATACTAATATGGTCTCATCACCACCTATGCTCTCGTAATTTTGTTTGGTTATGGATTATGAGGTGTAACGCGCAAGGTTCCCATAGCCATGCAAGATGAAGAATGTCTAATGGTTATCAACCCATGCATTTGTTTGGTTATGGATTATGAGGTGTGACGCACAAGGCTTCCATAGCCATATGCAAGATGAAGAATGTCTAATGGTTACAAACCATGCATCTTCTTTGATCTGACGTGTCCCTCCTACGCTGTCCTCTGTTTCACTATAAATCCCCATACTAAATTAAGGTTCTCGGCATCAGAAACATACATTCTATCCAACTATGGCTACTAAGTTTCGTGTACTCTCTCGTTCACTTTGTTTTCTACTTTTCATCCAACAAGGTTTGTTACTTTGATATTCTTTCAACTTATTTACTTACATTACACACATATAGAGGGTGGTAAATAGACATGCTCGCCCCGTTTAGACCCGACCCGCAAAAGTCCACGAAAAAACTGGACGGGGCGGACATATTTAAGAGTGCGGGTTTAAAACCTTGCCCCGCCCCGCAAAAAAGTGAGGTCGGGGCGGGGAAAGCACGCAGACATTAAGCTTTTTAAGCCTAAAAATAGTAAAATTATATGAAAAAGCTCATGCCCGCAAAAGCCCGCAAAAAAACGAAGCGAGGCAGGGCGGACTCATTAAAGGGAGCGGGCCTAAAACATTGCCTCGTCCAGCAAAAAATGTAAGTAAAACGGGCTTTCTCCGCGGGCCGGATCCGTTTTGCCACCCCTACATACATACTACTGTTTCACTATACCAATTACTAGTGAATATTTTGCATGGTATTCCCTGTTGTCCTAAGCATGGTTTTAAATTGTAGCTACCATCCTATATTGCAGTCCCTACCGCAGTATATTGCAGTCGCTGTGGCGTGAATTTTTTATGAATAAAAAATATTATAATATTATATTGTATTATTTATTTTATATTTTATTGGGTTAAATATATTTTTGGTCCTTATAAAAATTTTAAATTTTATTTTAATTCTTATTAAAAAAATAAATCCTACAAAATTTTCATGCATGCAGTTTTAATTTCTACTATTTTCTAAAATTTTGAAAGTTGTTTAATTAGTCTTTAACTTTTAAATTTTGAATAATTTTTTTCATACATGTTTAGAATAATGTAAAATGTTTATTTATCAAATTTTAAAATTTTTTAAAATGTGAAGAATTTTTTTTTTTAATAGGCAATTGATTGATAAAGCTCGCACTAGGGGTGCAACCCTTACAAACAGAGAACACTAGAGAATGATTGCATCGGATAAAGGAAGTTTAAACCAATCGTAGTAATTGGATCTAAACTTAGAATATCCGCTAGACAACCATCTCCAAGAAAGGAAAATAATATTAGAACAAACGACATCAAAACAAAAAACTCTCCCGTCAAAGATAATAGCATTCCGCATGATCCAAAGACACCAAATCGTAGATAACCACACCACATTGATCTTAGCCTTTCTATTAATATTCTTCACCTTTTCTTGTAAAACCCCAAAATCAAGAAACTCCTCTATGGTGATCGCCTCCGTTATGCCAAGCCAAGCGTACATATGTTTCTAAATCTCTTTCGCCCTATGACAATGAAAAAAGAGATGAAAAGAAGTTTCAACATGAACACCACAAAACTCACAATCCGGATTAGACAAGATAGTGACTCCTCTTAACAATAAAAGATCTTTTGACGGAAGGCGCTCGACGAAAAATCTCCAAGAAAACAACTTTATCTTTGGCGGTAATGGAATGCTCCACATAACTTTCAAAGAATGAATCACATGAAGATCTTTAAAAGATCTTTAATTTTATTAATAACTTCCGTCCACACTTTCTTTTTTCTAGGACTCTCCCCCACCATGATTCCTAAAAATTTGAAAGGAAACGTACCTTTCTTGCAAGCAAGAAACCTCGTGGCGGCATTGAAGTACCAATCGCCCACATTAACACCTAAGATGTTGCTTTTTGAAAAATTTATCTTCAACCCGGACACCAATTCAAACCCTCTCAACAAAACTTTAAGATTCCAAATGTTGTCACAAGATGCTTCTCCTAAAATAATGGTATCATCCGCGAATTGGAGAATGTCCACAAACTCACCTTCCCCATACTTGAAAGGCTTGAATTTACCCAAGTCCACCGACCTTTTCACGAGAGCGGTTAAACCCTCCATGGCAAGAACAAAGAGAAACGGAGACAAAGGATCACCTTGTCTTAGACCCCTATGCACCTTAAATTCTTTAGTAGCACTTCCGTTAACCAAAACGGACATATAGTTACTAAAAATGCAAGCTTCCATCCACCTCATCCACCTCTCTCCAAAACCCATCATAGGCATAATATCTCTAAGATATTGCCAAGAAACGGAATCATAAGCCTTTTCGAAATCCACCTTGAGCAAAAGACAACTTCTTTTCTTCCTCTTCGACCAATCAACGATCTCATTAACCAAAAGAACCCCATCCATCATGTTTCTACCCGGGACAAAGGCAGTTTGGTTGGGAGAAACCAAACCTCCTATTACCTCATTCAATCTAGCCGCCAACAACTTAGCAATAATTTTGTAAATACTTCCCACCAAACAAATGGGACGGTACTCGCCTAAGGATTGAGGATTGACTACTTTGGGGATCAAAGCAAGAAAGGATGACGTAATGGATTTCACAAGAGAGCATTTACTATGAAAATCATTGCACATCTTCACCACATTTTCACGAGTCACCATCCAAAACTTCTTATAGAACTCCAAAGAGAAACCATCCAGCCCCGCACTTTTATTACCGTCACACGACCAAATAGCTACCTTCACTTCCTCCTCCGAGAAAGGACATTCAATACTAAAGGCCTCCCTCTCAAGAAGCTTCTTCAAACCCAAATCACCAAAAGACGGCCTTCTCTCAACCTCTTCTTCAAAAAAAGACTTAAAGAAATCATGAACATAGTCTTTAATCTCCACCACGTTCTCCAACACTCCTCTATTAGAGGAAAGAGAACATAAAGCATTCCTCCTTCTTCTAGCTTTAAGGGAATTATGGAAAAAACGCGTGTTACTATCACCATCGGATAACCATAATTGCCTCGACTTGAGACGGAGATAACCTTCCTTTTTATAAAGATTGTTCGAAAAAGCAATAGCCGCCTTCGATCTTTGAAGAACAATCGCCTCTGGGACATTACCTGCAAAATGAGCAAACTTGTTATCTAAAAAGTGCATTTCTTTCCCCGCTTCTTCTATGTTAAGATCAATCCATCCGAAAATCTCTTTATTCCAAATACGGATTTTGCTTTTAATAGCTCTCAACTTCTCCACAAAGCAAAAATCCCCTCTCCCCTTCACCTCTAGCTTTTTCCATTCCACCTCCACGAAACTAAAGAAATCTTCATGAGCAAACCAAAGATTGTTGAATCTAAAAGGTTTAGGTCCCCAATCTCTCTTGTTATCTTTGATCCATATGGGAGCATGGTCCGAGACATCTCTTTCACCTATAGATTGGCCTTCTACCATCCAATCATTAACAAAAGAGTTGGATAATAAAAATCTATCCAATCTACTCAACGCACTTCCACATTTGTTAGACCAAGTGAACTTTCCTCCTATGGTAGGAGGATCCACCAATTCCATTTCATTAAAGCCTTCGATCTCCCTCTTGTAGTTCTTTTTAGAAATCCCAACTCTGTCTTCCAAAGACGAAACAATATTGAAATCACCTCCTAAGCACCACGATCCGGCTACACTCCTTCTTTTTAGGTCCGTTAACTTCTTCCAAGAAGCCATTCTAATGTTGTGGTCACAAGAGGCATAAATATTGACAAAGTAAAGTCTTCTATTATCTTTTTCCACGCACACTCCTAAGAATCCTTCACCCCAGAAGCTATAAAGCAAGCTAAAAAAATCTTTCCTCCACATTGTTAGAATTCCCCCCGAAGCCCCTACCGCCTCCATATGAGACCATTCCACCAAGTCATTACCCCACAACTCCTCGGCATAATTATGGTGAAAAGCACTCAATTTAGTTTCTTGGATAAAAGCTATGTCCGCCCTTCCCTTTTGAATGTTGAAACCAACTCTCTTCCTCTTCACTCTCTTACCTCCACCTCTAATATTGAGAGAGTAAATAATCATTTCAACCTATTAAAATTCACCTTAGAGACTTCTCCCCCTTTGACACCTCTAGACTCCATCTCCTCCAATCTCTTGATAGGATCGAAAAAAACGGAAGAGTTTGAAATTCCCAAATTATTCATAGATTTCCATAGCCCCTCCGAAGTATTACCTAAATTCCTCTTAATAACTCTAGCATTGCAATTCATGACATCAGAATGAGTGAGCGAATCATTTGATAGAGATATCCCCACCATAACGCCACCATGAGTGTTGCCGGATACGTTACCAGAGTTCATCGGAAAAACCATCTCCGCTGGGTAAATATAGTTCTCCACTCTATCTCCTCAATCAAAAACCTTCCTCATTTTCTTCCTTACTTTCTTTGAATTTTTCAGCCTTTTACATTGTTCATCAAAATTCAAAAAAACGTGGTCAACCGAATCCTCTCTATCTGCATGCATGCAATCTCCTTTCACTTTGGAAAAGTTCCCTTTGTCAACCTCCCTGGGTCCCACCACGTCCAGCTCACTCTTTTTATATAAAGGGTCCAAAAGGGGTAAAACAGACTCTTCCATCTTCTCTTTTGGATTAAAAAAAACCGAATTATTTTCCTCAGCCGGGTCCATGCGCAAAAAGTTTAATGGGCCTAAAGTCGTGGGCCCCTTAGAAGATAGTAATTTATACTCAAGAATAGGGTCATCATTTCCACTTCCCTCTGATGCCGCCTCAACGCAACCTTCTTCCTTTTTCAGCACATTTAATGCTCCTTTGAAGGAACACTCAACCCTAGAACAAGTTTCACCAGAATAGGACTCTGAACAGTGCTCTTCCCTAAAGTCAGAAAAACAGCCGCCCTCATCATCCCCTAAAACCGAAAATCCATTCTCTTCGTGCACGCCTTTCTGCAACCCTGAGGATTTGACCTCTGCTAACCTGACACACCTCGAAAATCCACCATCTACTTTTCCCACTACGCCAAAATTAAGCTACTAAAGCGCAGCTACTAAAGCGCTTTTACATAAAAGCGCTCTCGTAGGTTTCGCTAAAAACAAAATTAATAAACAAAGGGAAAATGATGAAAAAAAACGCTCTGGTAGGGGGGGGGGGGTATGAGAGCGCTTTTGAAAAGCGCTCTGGTAGGGGGGTGTATGAGAGCGCTTTTAAAAAGCGCTTTGGTAAGGGGGGGGGGTATGAGAGCGCTTTTCAAAAGCGCTTTGGTAAGGGGGGCTATGAGAGCGCTTTTCAAAGCGCTGCTATAGGGGGGTTTAATGAGAGCGCTTTTTAGTCAAAAGCGCTGGTATAGACCAGGCTATGAGAGCGCTTTTCAGAAGCGCTTTAGTAGCCTTTATTACTAAAAATTAAAACCAAAAACACGCGTTACTGTTTCTCACTTTCTCTCTTTCGTTTTCTGTTCTAGAACCCTTCCGTCCACCACTGTTCTTCATCCACTGCACGCGAACCCTTCCGTCCACCACCATCGGCCACCACCGTCGGCGTCCCTCCGTCGGCTTCTCCTCCGTCACTCGTTTTCTCCACCGCCGGTGAGTTTTAGGCGTCACTTATTTTAATTTTCAGTGAAAATTTTATTTGGTATCAAAGATTGAACTTCTGCCTGCAACTTGTTTGATGAAATGCCTGAAAGAAATGATTTGAGTTGATAATTGTTGAAATGATTTGAGTTGTATAGCTACTGTTTTCAAGGTTGTTTATTTTCATTTTATTATTAGTTACAATTGTGAGAGCCATTTGATTCTTCTTCAGCCAAAGTGTTGCTGTGGGAGATAACACTCGGAACTGCGTATTTCTTGGGGCTCAAACGAACTTACAAGCTCGCTCTCAAGATTCAACAGAAACTCGTTAGCCCTAAGTACCCGAAAACCCGTCGATTTCTTCACAGGTTCGTTTCTTCTCGTTTTTCATCAACTTTTCGGTTATGGGTTATGTGATATTGTTGTCGAGATTCTTGATTCTCTTGCGAAATGATTGTTTCGTTGTGATTTTTGCTGAATAGAACTTCTTGACGTTAAATATTATTAGTTTTAGATTATTAGTTTTTGATTCTCTTGCTGAATAGACAAGTCTGTATACAAATTTATTGTCATATTTCTTCATAGCTAAATACTATACAGCAATGTACCAGCTCCTTTGAATTATTTTGTACTCAAACTTAAAAAACAAACAAACTAACATATGTAATGCCAATTTTGCTTCTGAATTAAGGACTTGTTGATTCGTGAATCTTTGAATCTTTGAATTGGTCATCTTAGCAAGATTCATATATTATTCAATTGTATTAAGTATCTAAGGTAGTAGTAATGTATTCTATTATACGATGACTTATGATTGTCTCTTTGTATCTGCAGAATCTGAATCTCTAAAAGAAAATTGCTTAACCTTGTTCCCAATATATCACCACTCTTCTTTCTCCTTAGTTCAGGTTTGTGCTCTTATCTATACTTAAGTATACTTAAGTTAGGTTGTTATGCTTCAGGTTTTGTTGACTTATTGGAACAATGTTTCGTGAGGTTTTATATAAAAGTATAAGTTTTGAAGTTCTACTGTTATTTTGATTACATGAAAACTTTGGCATACTATTTCGTGAGGTATATTTATATATTTACTTATTTGTGGGATTGAGAATGAAAATGCTATCTTTATTCTAAACCATGATCGTTGTGCACTATGAGCATGTTTGAATGTAATACAAACATTTCAACTCTTCCTCTTGCTATTTTGTAAATTGAAAAAGGTGTCTTAGTTTGGTCTTGGATTTAATGTATGAGTTCATATTGATGTCTCTACTTTATTGCAACTTGGTTTATGGAATTCTACAAGTTTTGAAATGGATTGAACTATATTAAAACATGCTCATATATTAAATTGACTTTAAGAGATAAGAAGGAAATATCTATATTTATTTCTGAAATGAAATGAGATGGGAAACATTCACATTATTCTCTTTCAAATTTTTACTAGTGATTTCATTTTCAACCAGTTTTTTGGTTTGTGGACTTATATTACCTTGAAATAAGGTAATGTCTTCTTTAAGAAATCGGGTATTCTGATTAGGTATTCTATTATGATGATAGCTATTTATTATCTTGACAGAATTCCTTAGTACCTGATAGAGAAACCAAGAAGCATTTGTTTAGCTTAATTAAGACATGGATAAGACATGGATGAATTCAAACCGATTGTCGAAACAGTACGAGAAAGGGGTATGGGAATTCGTTGAGTTTGCGGTTAAGCACTCCGAAGACCCGCTTCGAATGCCGTGTCCTTGCTTGGGTTACTGTTATGGGGGTAAGGTTGATGGGGAACAGTTGGGATCCCATTTACTACAGTTTGGAATTGATAGAAGTTATACATGTTGGACAATGCATGGTGAGAAAAGTAACGGGAATACTGAGTCGAGGTGTAATAGGAAGTATGCTTCAAACGACGATTGCACAGACACATACGATTGCGATCGAGTCGAAGAGATTGCAGAAGCGCTTGAAGAAGATCTTGCGGATTGTCCCAAAATGTTTGAGAGGTTGGTAAGCGATGCAGAGAAACCGTTGTATGATGGTTGTTCAAAATTCACAAGATTGTCTGCGGTGTTAAAGTTGTACAACTTAAAGGCGGACAATGGATGGTCGGATAAAAGTTTCACAGAGTTATTAGCCCTTATGAAAGATATGCTACCAGAGGATAATGTTCTTCCCAATCGAACGTATGAAGCCAAAAAGATGTTGTCCTCTATTGGCATGAGCTATGATAAGATACATGCATGTCCAAACGATTGCGTTTTGTTTCGAAACGAGTATGCAGCGTTGAATGAGTGTCCTAAATGTGGTGCCCCTCGATATAAGAAAAAGTTGTCTCCTGCTAAAGTCTTATGGTATTTTCCTATAATTCCGAGATTTAGACGCATGTATCGTAGTGAGACCGATTCAAGACACTTGACTTGGCATGCAGATGAAAGAATTATTGATGGAAAGTTGCGACATCCGGCAGACTCACCACAATGGATGAAAGTTGATACTGATTATCCTGAATTTGGAAAAGAAGCAAGAAACCT
The DNA here is from genome assembly GCF_029867415.1 of Vicia villosa. Taxonomy (NCBI): domain Eukaryota; kingdom Viridiplantae; phylum Streptophyta; class Magnoliopsida; order Fabales; family Fabaceae; genus Vicia; species Vicia villosa. Next base: position 23,827,528 of record NC_081184.1, on the reverse strand, counting down.
TCGGTTGTCATTGTCTACTGATGGAATGAACCCGCATGGTATTCAAAGTATCTCGCATAGCACATGGCCTGTGATTCTTATGATCTATAACCTACCTCCGTGGCTATGTATGAAGCGTAAGTACATGATGTTATCTATGCTAATTTCTGGGCCTAAACAACCAGGGAATGACATAGACGTATACTTGGCACCGTTAATCGAAGATTTAAAGTTTTTGTGGGACAACGGTGTGGAGGTTTACGATGGGTATAGGAAGGAAAGTTTCAACTTGAGGGCGATGTTGTTTGGAACAATTAATGATTTTCCAGCATACGGAAATCTATCCGGGTACAGCAATAAAGGTCAAAAGGCGTGTCCCGTTTGTGAAGATGAAACCGATACGACACGATTGGAGCTTTGTCAGAAGAATGTCTTTCTCGGCCATCGTAGATTCTTAAATTCTAATCATCACTACCGTGGGTGGAGAAAAGCATTCAACGGAAAGGCCGAACATGGTACAGCCCCGCCTTTTTTGTCAGGTGATCAAATTTTTGAAAAGGTGAAAGATGTGAGCACTCAGTTTGGCAAGCCTTTTGCACATTCACTTGTCAAGGGTGGGTGGAAGAAGAAGTCCATTTTTTTTGAACTTCCATATTGGAAGTCGTTGTACGTAAGACATTTCCTGGATGTTATGCATATTGAAAAAAATGTATTTGACAGCGTCATAGGTACGTTACTCAATATACAAGGAAAGTCTAAGGATGGCCTTAACATAAGGAAGGACATGGTAAACATAGGGATGAGAACTGAATTGGGACCCGTGACGAAAGGAAGACGAACATATCTGCCACCTGCTGTTTACACTCTATCTAGAAAGGAGAAGAAAACATTGTGTAAGTTCCTCAGTGAAGTTAAAGTTCCAGAAGGCTACTCTTCAGATATTAGAAGACTTGTGTCCATGAAAGACCTCAAGTTAAAGAGTTTGAAGACGCATGATTGTCATGTTATAATGGAACATTTTTTACCAATAGGTATACGTTCTATTCTGCCAGAAAAAGTAAGAAGCGCAATAACTAAGCTGTGTTTCTTCTTCAGGTCAATTTGCAGTAAGGTGGTCGATCCCGCGATCTTACCAACATTGCAAAAAGAGATAGTTGTTACTTTATGTGATCTTGAAATGTATTTTCCTCCCTCGTTTTTTGACATAATGGTTCATCTAGTCGTTCATCTTGTGAAAGAGACACAATTGTGCGGACCAGCTTATATGAGATGGATGTACCCTGCTGAACGTTATATGAAAATATTAAAAGGGTACGTGAAAAACAGAAGTCGAACGGAGGGTTGTATTGCCGAACGATACGTTGTTGAAGAAGCGGTTGAGTTTTGTACTGAATATCTGTCAAATGTTCAATCAATTGGACTCCCCAAATCTCATATTGTCGAAAAAAAAGAAGGAAAAAGGCTAATTGGAAATAAAGTTGTGACAGTATCAATGGTCGAACGGGATCAAGCGCACTTGTATGTTCTGCACAATGAGATTGAGGTTGAGCCGTATGTTGAAATGCACAAGGTTGTTCTCCGAGATTTAAATCCAAATAGAAATGAGAACTGGATAGTACGAGAGCACAATCGAAGTTTCATACCGTGGTTTAGGGATCATATTTATTCAAAGTATCGTTCAGATCCTGCTTTAGTAACAGAAAGGTTGAGATGTTTAGCCTATGGTCCAACTGTAATTGTGCTTTCTTATAGCACATACGCTATTAATGGATACACATTTTATACCAAAGAACAGGATGATAAAAGTACTATGCAAAATAGTGGTGTTACCTTGGTAGCTGAAGCAATGCACATATCAAGTGCGAATGACTTAAATCCGAAATTTGCAAATTTGTCATATTTTGGGGTTATCGAGCGCATTTTGGTGTTTGATTACGCGAAGTTTCAGATTCCTGTATTTGGTTGCAAGTGGGTTGAAAATAATAGTGGCATACGAATGGATAAGTCAGGATTTTTGCAAGTGGATCTCAATAGGGTAGGGTACAAAGATGAGCCTTTCATTCTAGCCTCTCAAGCTAAACAAGTGTTCTATGTCAATGATCCGACAAGTACGAAATGGTCTATAGTGCTTTTATCTAACAAAATAGTTGATGAAAACATTGAAGATCAAGGTGATATTGGTGTTGGCATTGAATCTTGTACAAGAAACGATCAAAATGAGAATGAATCTTGTACTAGAAATGATCATAATGAGGGTATTTGGATCAATCCAACCGTTCGTGTTGTTAAGAGACGCGTAGAACACAATCCTACCAAGAAAAGAAAGAGACGTTAGTGATAAAGGTAATAGTATACATATTCCGACTAATTTGTTTTATTCAATTTGTACCGATTGTTTTAATCAATAGTATAGTACTTATTCAATTTTGGTGCATATTCTCGTTTTGTACATAACTTTTGAACCATGTATCCGTTTGTCGACTTCTTTACATGTAACTATACTATTTTGACGATTCCGGAGCTGCTCATGCACTTATCTTTACATTTCGGGACTATTTTTTTATCGGTTTTGCTTCTGCCCGTAATCAAAAGTCGGGCTTAGGGTCTGAATTTCGGAAAACCGACTTTATTTTTGAGTCCGTGGGGACGTTTTACCATAGCCATGTAAATTTCGTTCAATTCCGACAACTTTCTTTTTTGACGCTTATTTTGATTTGTACCGATTTCGTTTCCGATACACTTGTACATGCATGGTTTGACTTCCATTTTACTTGTATAGATTGTTAGCTTATTAATAGTGTACTAATGTGCTTTAGTTTGTTTGATACAGGTTAAATGGCTCCGGATAGAGATGCTCCACCTGAAAACTCACAAGAAAACTCACAAGAAAGAGATGCTCAAGAAAGAGATGCCACGGATACAAATGCTCCACCTGATACTGAAGCAAAAGAAGTTGCACGAGGCATCACTATTATGAAGGGAATCGTTCGACATAGAGACCAAGGATTAGTATACCGTTTGGATTGGAATTCTGATAAACAAGCAATTGGTCCTAATTCTGCAAAGTTGACCATATTGGTACACTTGTTCGTATGCATATTCCGGTCTCCACAGCTAAATGGAATCTGAAAAGCGAAGAGTTGGATGCGAAAAAAAATGCGATTTGGGACGAGCTTCAGGTATATATCATATATGGTTAATTGTTGTTATTATCTTGACGATAAATTGTTTAAATTACTTATACTAACACACTATGCGTATGTTTTTTTGCAGAGGACTTTTGAGATACCAGATGATCGTAAACGCTACATACTTAGTTTGGGCGGCAAAAGATATAGAGGGTGGAAAGCCTTTTTGACAAACACCTATCTTAAGGATAAAGATGGAAACTTTCTTGAAGAGGCACCGGGACGGCCAAAAAAGTACGAGATCTTCATTGGTGAAAAAGATTGGGCTGAGTTTGTAAATCAAAGAGATGAAGATTTTCGGAAAAGGAGTGCCACGAATAGTGCGAGAGCATCCAAACCCGCGTATCCATACAAAAAAGGGCGTATGGGATATGCACGCTTAGAGGATAAACTTGTAAGTAAATAGAAATGCATTTTAATTAATTGTCTAAATGTGTTTTATTTGACGATTTTATCATTTGTGTCAATGCATAGTTATAGGAGTCTAAAAGTGAGGAAACCTCACTTCCTGTACATGTGTTGTGGAGGGAAGCTCGTGTGGGCAAGAGTCAAGCTGTCGATCCCGAAGTTCAGAGAGTTTTTACTGAATGTGTAAGTATAATACTGTGTCTTTAATTAAATCAAATGTTTTTTAATATATAAATGATTTTTTAATGTAAATGAATTACAGGAGACCTTGTCGCAATCGGCATCCACCGGTGAGGGGAGCGTACTTAGTAGAGCACTAGATGCTCCTGAGTATCCCGGTCGGGTGAGGGGTAAGGGTCATGGTGTGACTCCAACCTCTTTTTACAAGAGTCCTAGGAGAAGAAATCCTTCAAATGAAGAAGTGTTGCAAAAGTTGGCGGAATTGCAAGCACAAGTCTCTGAATTGCAAAGAGATAAAGAAGTGTATATGAGAGAAAAGTGCAACACTTCATCGGTGAAAGAAACTAGTGATAAGGCTAGTATCAACTATCAAAGGAAATTTCCCGAGGTAATTATAATTTTTTTTCCTTTTAAATTGTTCTATTTTATTAATGATAATGACTTTATATTTACTATTGGTTTAGGGCATTTCATCTTGCCAACTATACTTATCGGAACCGAATTATCGACTAGTTGGCAAGGGAAAAGTGCACAACACTTTGGGAGATTTACTTCACCATAGACCGCTCCCGGATGGACACCTGAAAGTATCGGTGGATGTTGTAGTAGATCATGATGCGATGCTACCGGTACCTGACATGGTCTCAGAGACGACATTGCTGCGAGATGCAATAGGATCATTTGTTGCATGGCCCTCGGAGCTCATTACCATTAGTGATGAGGTATATTGAAAACGATTATGAATCATTTAGTTTTCGAATGTCAATTCTAAACCGTTTATTAATTATTTTTTACATTTTAATTTTAGACTGCTCCTATAAAACCCACAGTTAAGGGTAAAGGGATTTTACAGGAGGAGGAGTCCGTTGCATCACTAAAAGAGGTACATTTAAAGTGTTAATAATTAATCTGAATCTAAATCTGCATGATTTTATATTTTACCTAACTTATATGATTTTTAGGCATCCGCTCGGGAGTCACAACAAGTGACGCAGCAAGTTCGTACCATACCACCCACTGGTCCTCCGAAGCCAGCGGGAAAAAAAGGCGGTGCTTTTGTGCCTCGGTACCGGTCGACGCTCGCAACAATGGTTGATATGTCCGATTTGAAGGATGGTGCTTTACGTGAAATCGTTATGGATGAAAGTGTCTTCGGTATTGAATTCAAGTCACTTATTACAATTGATGACTTGGAGGAGATTTTTAAGCATGATCAACTAGGCGTCACTAACATGCACTCATACATCCGGTAATATTCACTCATCCGATATATTATTTAATTAGTCCCACAATATAATTTATTTACACATTTCAATGAAAATAATCTAATGTTTATTATGTTTTTATTTAAGGTTGTTGTATGACAGAGTGTTGCGCGGGACTCCGTTGTCTAACAGATTCCGTTTCGTGTCTTCCGCCCACTGCAGCGGAATGGCAATTGCTTCGGAACCGGAATCAGTTAGACAGCGCTTAGTAGATAGATTCATGTCCACCGGCAATACAGAAAGTCTGCATCTTTGGGCGTATAATACCCGACCAGTAGGGTTAGTTTCTCATTCTTTGTTCATATAATCTCTGTTTCTTTTGTGTATAGCAAAATTTTCATATAACCTATTGTTTTAATTTATAGAGCACACTGGTTGCTGCTTGCTATCAACCCTATAAGGGAAGTCGTGTATTATCTGAATTCGGTAAATGGTGAATGGACCAATTATCCGGCCATGAAGGACATCGTTGATTTGTAAGTGGGATCGTTCTAAATATATATTCGTGTATATTTATATATTTACTTATTTGTGGGATTGATCTAAACATATGCTTTTATATATTTGTTAATTAGATCAATACAAGTGTTCCGAAGTCAACGGGACGCACAGGTATCCCGAACTAAATCTAACAACATTACTTGGATCCAAGTGCAGGTACATTATTTTTCACAATGTTGCTTATAATATATTTATGCTACTTGATAAAACAAGACAACTATAGAATCTTATTTGTTTTTCTATGTAGTGTCCGCAACAGCGAAACAGTTACGATTGCGGATACTTTGTTTTGAGGTATATGAAAGAAATCCTTCAGGCGAATCAATTAGAGATTCCGCTCACGGTATGAATTTATAACTTAAGATAATTTCATATAATTTATTACATTTAACTAAATATATCATTCATATTATGTTTTTGTTTTGTAGTACCTTGACGAATTCCGTGCTGCTGCGTACCCGAAGCTTAAGTTGGAAGAAATCAAAGAAGATTTGTGTCAATTTTATATTAAGCGCTTTTTCATGTAGGATTTGTGTCGATTTGAACTATAATATTATTGATGTTGTAATGATGTATATATATAATTTTGGATATTATAATGGTATTATATTAGTATATATATATTGTCTTACTGATGGCTGAAATAATATCGTCAAAAATAAATTACAGGTCGAAAATATTACAGGTTGAAAACATATTACAGGTCGAAAATATTACAGGTCGACTGGGAGGATTAAATTACAGGCTGCACATTAAAATACCTCATTTAGCAACGAAAGCGCTTTTGAAAAGCGCTCTTAAAGGCCCACCTACTAAAGCGCTTCTTTGTAAAAGCGCTGCCAAAGATTAATAAAAAAGCAAAAAAAAAAAAAAAAAAAAAGCAACATACTAAAGCGCTTTTGGAAAAGCGCTCTTATAGGGGGGGCTATCAGAGCGCTTTTTCCAGAAAAAGCGCTCTTAAAGCCCACCCTATAAGAGCGCTTTTCCAAAAGCGCTTTAGTATGTTGCGTTTTTTTTTATTTTTTACTCTCACAGGGGGGCCTATCACAGCGCTTTTCTGGAAAAAGCGCACTTAAAGGGGGGCCTACCAGAGCGCTTTTTCCAGAAAAGCGCTCTTAAAGGGGGGCCTACAAGAGCACTTTTTCCAGAAAAGCGCTCTTATAGGGGGGGCCTACCAGAGCGCTTTCAGAAGCGCTTTTGTTAGCTACGCCAGCGCCACCTTTCACAGCGCTTTTAAGCGCTTTTAAAGGCTATAAAAAGCGCTTTTAAAGCCCTTCCTCGTTGTAGTGTCCTGATCTCACTTCACCTAAGGCCTCCTCCGGCGCTACCTCTACATCTCTCTCCGTCGTGGATTCGCCGTCAGCCGCCTCCTCTGAGGAGGACTCCGACCCAGCCCAAGACTCTTCCTTTTCTCCATCACTATACGAGATCTCCTCCTTCACCAAGATGTTGTACCACACTCCATCCACAGAGACCGCTATCTTCCGATTGATAGTCTCCAAAAGCTTCGAGAAAATCATCAATCTGGTAACGTCCATTCTACTTTGTTTGCCCTCCAAACTGTCGCCGTTAGCCACCACCCCAATGTCTGATAGCAGAAGATCACAAAAACGTTTGTTTCTCACAAAGCAAGGTATGCCATAGATAGATACCCAAACCGATCTGAAACACTCCACATCTTGCGGCTGCCACCTCCTAACCTCCTTAAACCAGCTAGCCTTCCACTCTGCATTCTCTGAAATCAGCCTTTCAATATCCCCTTCGGAGTCTTCTTCTAACAGACAGAGATTCGGCCCCAGAGGAGTTGCCGCCACGGAGGAAATGCCTTCGGACCACAAATTGTCGCACACACCATACGCCAACCCAGGCGCCTTAGCGATGCTCACCCAAGATTTTCGGTAACGTTCTTTCTCTTCTTTGTTGGAGCTAAAGAAGTAGGTTTTATTAATGACCTCCTTCAAACTAACATCCCCAGGGTTTGAAAAAGTTTTGTTCTTCAACGACGAAAAACCCTTCGATGAAGAGTTTATCTTTAAAGAATCCGCATAAGAAACACCCTGGACCTTAGGTTCTCTGATTGCAATCCCTCCACCATTATGTCCTCTGTTCTGATCTTCCTTTCTAACGACTCCCACTGACCTGTGTTTAGCCACCTTGGACAAAGAGCGATCCGCCAATGATTTACTAAATATCTCTTTCCTTTTAAACCTTGAAACATTACCTTCAATTTTCTTCCATCAAGCCATAGATTATCCAACTTGATTTCCAGCAACCTGATGTCTTCAACATTCGCAAACCTCACAAAACCATACTTTTCGCCTCTCCAATCCCTCTTAGGAGGTAAAACAATTTCGTCCACCATCCCCAAGTCTTTAAACTCGAAGAACAAGTCGCTAGCCCTCCATTTGTGGTCAAAATCCGTAATGAAAAAAGATGTTATCTCCCTGATGTCTCCTACAATGGTGTTTTCATAATGTCCCATTTGAATCCTGAATGAACATATCTCCCTTTTCTGCTCACCTCTTGCCCTCCTCCTTCGTTGATCCCTTTTTTTGCAGCCATGTGAAAACTATTCTAAAGTAAACAGTTCTTGAAATGACATACTTTAGCAGAATTCAGATTCATTTGTAATATCTCACGCAGCCTGAAGTTGAGTTATTATTATTCTGATTTTACTTATGTTGGAATTAAAATGTGAAGAATTAAATATAAATTTTTAAATTTTAAAAAATAATGATAAAAGCAATAAAAATATCGACCTTTAAATCAAATTTTGAGTTCTTTTTTTCAAGAAAGTTTTTATAATATTTTAAATATGTCTGCAAAATATACATTAGCTTAATAGTAAAGACTAAAAGTACGTGCATAATAATTTTGTAGAGAATAAAATATGTCATTTTTTATAGAGACTAAAAATAAATTTTAATAATTTTATAGAAATCAAAAATATAAAGACAACAAACTAGTGCCAAAATATCAAAATGATTTTATAATGCTAGTAGACTCTAATTTTTCAAATATACATGCAACATGTTTCTCTATGTTGCGTATATATGCAGCATTAATATTTCCAACAAAGGTAGAAGCAGATGATTGCGGAAAAATGACTTGTGGCTTTTTTAGGAAAATATGTAAAGGCACTTGTATGTGTTTTCCCTTGGATTTTGAATATTATAAATCTCAACCAATATCATTGGTTAGGGAGATGGCGGAACAACATCCTTACGTGTGTGAGTCTCATGCAGACTGCACAAAAAAGGGAAGTGGAAGCTGTTAGAAAATCAATTCAAGTCAAATGTATCGAGGCTAGAATCATGAACGAAATCACTTTCCTTATAAGTATTTCAAGCACTCTCAATATGTCTTAGAGTTGGAACGCAGGAATACCCAGGATAATTCAGCCTTTTATCGAGTTTGCGTAAGACCGATGAAAACTCGGATGTAGCGAAGAGTGTCTGGAATTTTAGTGAAGATAATAGGCTTATCAGATGTACAATTTTGTTATTAATTTATGAATCAAGAATGAGGTTTTTATAGGCCACTTTAGTATTGTTTCATAAGGTAGCGACCCTTCGTGAAACAGTTCCTTTTCCAAAAGTTACAATGTTTGGCCTATTGCAACATTTACCAAGAGTTGCATGTTTTCATTCTGCAACACTTCACGAAGTGTTACATATTTCTGATTCAAACTACAAACAGCCTATTGCAACACTTCACGAAGTGTTGCCTATTTTCATATTCAAAATACAAACTTCACATAGATATTTTCTTGTCATTTTGGAACACACCTATGGTGATTAAATATTATTAAATATTAATAATTTCCAACAATCCCCCACTTGTTCTAATAATGACAAGATCAATTCCAGAAAAAGGGAAACAAAGAATGTTAATACAATTAAGTATCTTTCGATTTTAAACTTAATCTTAGTAAGGATAACGCAAAGTCTAATCGGAATATTAGGTAGCAATGCTTTTAAACCATTAATCCATATGATTATACCGGCGTTACGTTACACACATTCTTTAAGGGTTCTTCGCCTACATTTCTCGCCTAGCACTATTTATGGCCATGTGCTTTTCCTGTTCTTCATGAATTTTCATGAGAGAAACTCCAACTCTCACTTTAAGACGGCACCATCTCAAAATTCACATATGTGAAGTTCATATTGTGTCATTTTCCATGAGACACGTACCCTCGGTATTGAACTTCATTAAGAGTTTAAAAGAAAACTCAACCCTCATTTTTAAGGTCAACATTATCACGAAATGTTTGACAATTATCCAAATCAACGACTTGTTGTTACCCATTGAAAATCTTGAGGTTAATGTTCTGTTAACGTAAGATTGGGTTGCCGCCGTTGTCGGAACTCTTACTCAAGGAGTTTCAACCTCATACCTCTCGAGGTTGTTTTTTTTTACTAAGTCTCTGGCCAGTGGCTTAGTAAATGAATTTCCCCAAATTATAGATCGATCGTATATATGCGAGTAAATGATTACATCTTTAATCAATTTTCTCACGAATGTCTAAGGTCTCAGTGCCCAGACTTTTTATTTTACACTTATCTGAATTCTCTTGTTAAATTGGCTTGACTAACACATTGTGTTAACACCTTTGAAACATTGTGTTTAGCCAATGGAACTTCTGAAAGAAGGTCCCTCAACCATTTAACTTCTTTGACCAGTGGAAGCGAGATCCACACACCATGGCTCCATGGTCAAGATAGTGAAGTATGCTTGTTTCTTGCTCTTCCAAGAAATCTCACCCCCAAATAATGTAAATATCCACTTAGTTGTAAATATATGATCTCCAACACTCGATATCCAACTCATATTGGTATATCCTTCTAATATGGCAAGAAACCTACCATAATGGAGGTCAAGATTTGGTTTTAAAAGATAATCAAAATCCTTGTGATGTCCTTCGAGTGCTCACCATTTGGATTGCTAGTAAATCTACTCATTTACTATTTGCAACTGCTATATCGTATATAGTACATTGCATTAGAAAACCAATTTCACTTGTGTATTCTAATATAGCCATAGCTCTCCCATCATCATTTTGACACTAAGACCAAATTGAATATTCACTTTTTGAAACGTGAAAGTTTGAACTTATCAATAACTTTCTCAACAAAGTATATTTGACTAAGTTCATAACCCCCACTATTTTTGCATTACTTTGATCCCCAAAAGAGTGTCAATTAGTCTAAGATATTTCATCTTGAATGTGGAAGTTTTCTCAATATAGTGTGTTTAACTATGTTTTAAACCCCCACTCTTTCGTTTTACTTTGATCGAAAAGAGTGTCCACTATTTCAAGATTTTCATCTTGGTTGTGGAAGTTAGAAACCTCTCTGTTTCTAAGATTTCATTCATCTTTTTTTGATAATGATCAACATGTAATCAACATAGAGACAGGAATATCACAATATTCTTACACAACTTTGCGTACAAACACTTATCACAAGAATTAGATGAAGAAGGTTTTTAGATGAGCATGCATGATAATGCAAGAAGGTTTTTAGATGAAGTGAGAGATAAAACTATGAGCAATTTAAAATAAATAGTATGAATTGCAATGAGTACCTTATTTATGTTCACTTCTCTCAAATCTTCTCTTGAACTTCTATGTTCAACCTTCTTGATCAACTACATCGTTGATGTGCATGACACTTTTGAACCTTTTCTTATTTGATAACCTTTGTCTTCATCAAAACTAAATATAAGATATAATTTCACAATCTCCCCCTTTTTGATGATGACAAACTCTTTGAATTCTTGTTTTGATAAGATTGAAAATTCTCCCTCTAACTTGTGTGTCTCCCCTTTAGTTTGTGCGTCTCCTCCTTAATCAGAGAATCTTACAATGACAAATTCAAACTTTTAATGTCTTTGTTTCGGTGCTTGTTTTAATCCATACAAGGATTTAACAAGCTTATACACCTTTTTGTTCATCAGTAGGAACTATATAACATTCTGATTGCTCCATATAAATCTCCTCATTGAGATTTCTATTTAGGAATGTCCTTTGACATTTATTTGATGAAGCTAATGCAAACAAAACTATAATTTTCATTATGCTTGCTTCTAGTGCACATGTGTCAAAATAATCAACATCTTTATTTTGTCTAAAACCCTTGGTTACTAATCAATCCTTGTAGATTTTTAATGTACCATCACTATGATACTTTCTTCTAAACATCCATTTGCATCCAATGAATTTTGATCTTTTAAGTAGATCGACAAGTTCCAAGTATGGTTTGACATTATTGAATCTAATTCATCTTGGATATCATTATTCCAAAAATAGAGTCCTTTGAAGCTACTGCTTCCTTATAAGGCTTAGAATCGTCTTCCACTTGAAGAATAAGAACATCACGAACAAAACTCTCACTATTTCCTTCTACACAAGCGAAATAAGTCGAAAAGTGATTTTGTTCGGTCTTATATCCTTAGCCTTTCAGACTTTGCTTATTCTAAGTTCGATTTGTTTTTAACATTCATTGACGAACTTTCGATTTATTTTTCAATAAATCCGTAGAGAACCTTCCTCACGAGGTTTTCATTTGTGGGAATCTTGAATTCCTTATCCTTCGCGATAAGATTCTCAAATTTTCACCTCTCCGAATTTAGTAATTCCATTAAACTCCAAATTCTGAGTTTTTTTTTTTTTTTTTTTTTTTTAAATAAATTTGATCACTTTAGTGATTCACAAATTCATACTAGATAATTCAAAATTACAATTTATTATGTATTAAAAAACTTTGCAACCAAAGTAAAAGTTAAATTTGTTTGCTTAAAAAAAAAGAGGATATACTAAAATTACTTTAGTTTCATATATATATGTGTGTTAATCAAATGAATAAAAACAAATGACACATACGATAGTACACACAGCACACCGGTAACGAATATGTGTATTACTACCAAGGCAAATTTTATCATATATACAATTGCATGCATTCATATTCATGAAATATATAATTCTAATTCTAAACAAATAATTCTTACATCACATAAAAAATCACACAGTATCTTTCTGGCTTCATACAAATTTGATATGGTATGATATGTAATCATATTACTAATATGGAAATTAAAACTTAAACGTAATGCTATATTTTTATATATATTATACCGCTTACGAAACAAAAGGCTACTCTGAGTATGTTTCATATCTCAAAAAATTTAAATATGATGCAACGGTGTAATGCATAAACATAACGGTAAGATATAATATGGGTGCAGGACTTACAATGCATAATTTCTATTTCAAAATTATATATTTGATGATATCGTAATGCATGTTATACATAGACACAGTAGGTTTTCATTAAATCTAACGGAAAATAAAACTTAATTACTTATTTCAGAAACATTCTCACAATGTTATCTAAAATGATATGCTTTATTCAAACAATATATTCATATGATTTCAAACAACAATAAGAAAAACCTGAATCCATGATGACGATTCTTGTTCGATTGCTGAATATTTTTTTCCGATTTTTTTTCATCTCTTCATGGTTAATACTTGAAATTGAAGCCTCGTTATTTAAAATATTTATAAGATTGTTAGAAAATCAATTCAAGTCAAATGTATCGAGGCTAGAATCATGAACGAAATCACTTTCCTTATAAGTATTTCAAGCACTCTCAATATGTCTTAGAGTTGGAACGCAGGAATACCCAGGATAATTCAGCCTTTTATCGAGTTTGCGTAAGACCGACGAAAACTCGGATGTAGCGAAGAGTGTCTGGAATTTTAGTGAAGATAATAGGCTTATCAGATGTACAATTTTGTTATTAATTTATGAATCAAGAATGAGGTTTTTATAGGCCACTTTAGTATTGTTTCATAAGGTAGCGACCCTTCGTGAAACAGTTCCTTTTCCAAAAGTTACAATGTTTGGCCTATTGCAACATTTACCAAGAGTTGCATGTTTTCATTCTGCAACACTTCACGAAGTGTTACATATTTCTGATTCAAACTACAAACAGCCTATTGCAACACTTCACGAAGTGTTGCCTATTTTCATATTCAAAATACAAACTTCACATAGATATTTTCTTGTCATTTTGGAACACACCTATGGTGATTAAATATTATTAAATATTAATAATTTCCAACAATCCCCCACTTGTTCTAATAATGACAAGATCAATTCCAGAAAAAGGGAAACAAAGAATGTTAATACAATTAAGTATCTTTCGATTTTAAACTTAATCTTAGTAAGGATAACGCAAAGTCTAATCGGAATATTAGGTAGCAATGCTTTTAAACCATTAATCCATATGATTATACCGACGTTACGTTACACACATTCTTTAAGGGTTCTTCGCCTACATTTCTCGCCTAGCACTATTTATGGCCATGTGCTTTTCCTGTTCTTCATGAATTTTCATGAGAGAAACTCCAACTCTCACTTTAAGACGGCACCATCTCAAAATTCACATAGGTGAAGTTCATATTGTGTCATTTTCCATGAGACACGTACCCTCGGTATTGAACTTCATTAAGAGTTTAAAAGAAAACTCAACCCTCATTTTTAAGGTCAACATTATCACGAAATGTTTGACAATTATCCAAATCAACGACTTGTTGTTACCCATTGAAAATCTTGAGGTTAATGTTCTGTTAACGTAAGATTGGGTTGCCGCCGTTGTCGGAACTCTTACTCAAGGAGTTTCAACCTCATACCTCTCGAGGTTGTTTTTTTTTACTAAGTCTCTGGCTAGTGGCTTAGTAAATGAATTTCCCCAAATTATAGATCGATCGTATATATGCGAGTAAATGATTACATCTTTAATCAATTCGTCCACCATCCCCAAGTCTTTAAACTCGAAGAACAAGTCGCTAGCCCTCCATTTGTGGTCAAAATCCGTAATGAAAAAAGATGTTATCTCCCTGATGTCTCCTACAATGGTGTTTTCATAATGTCCCATTTGAATCCTGAATGAACATATCTCCCTTTTCTGCTCACCTCTTGCCCTCCTCCTTCGTTGATCCCTTTTTTTGCAGCCATGTGAAAACTATTCTAAAGTAAACAGTTCTTGAAATGACATACTTTAGCAGAATTCAGATTCATTTGTAATATCTCACGCAGCCTGAAGTTGAGTTATTATTATTCTGATTTTACTTATGTTGGAATTAAAATGTGAAGAATTAAATATAAATTTTTAAATTTTAAAAAATAATGATAAAAGCAATAAAAATATCGACCTTTAAATCAAATTTTGAATTCTTTTTTTCAAGAAAGTTTTTATAATATTTTAAATATGTCTGCAAAATATACATTAGCTTAATAGTAAAGACTAAAAGTACGTGCATAATAATTTTGTAGAGAATAAAATATGTCATTTTTTATAGAGACTAAAAATAAATTTTAATAATTTTATAGAAATCAAAAATATAAAGACAACAAACTAGTGCCAAAATATCAAAATGATTTTATAATGCTAGTAGACTCTAATTTTTCAAATATACATGCAACATGTTTCTCTATGTTGCGTATATATGCAGCATTAATATTTCCAACAAAGGTAGAAGCAGATGATTGCGGAAAAATGACTTGTGGCTTTTTTAGGAAAATATGTAAAGGCACTTGTATGTGTTTTCCCTTGGATTTTGAATATTATAAATCTCAACCAATATCATTGGTTAGGGAGATGGCGGAACAACATCCTTACGTGTGTGAGTCTCATGCAGACTGCACAAAAAAGGGAAGTGGAAGCTGTTAGAAAATCAATTCAAGTCAAATGTATCGAGGCTAGAGTCATGAACGAAATCACTTTCCTTATAAGTATTTCAAGCACTCTCAATATGTCTTAGAGTTGGAACGCAGGAATACCCAGGATAATTCAGCCTTTTATCGAGTTTGCGTAAGACCGACGAAAACTCGGATGTAGCGAAGAGTGTCTGGAATTTTAGTGAAGATAATAGGCTTATCAGATGTACAATTTTGTTATTAATTTATGAATCAAGAATGAGGTTTTTATAGGCCACTTTAGTATTGTTTCATAAGGTAGCGACCCTTCGTGAAACAGTTCCTTTTCCAAAAGTTACAATGTTTGGCCTATTGCAACATTTACCAAGAGTTGCATGTTTTCATTCTGCAACACTTCACGAAGTGTTACATATTTCTGATTCAAACTACAAACAGCCTATTGCAACACTTCACGAAGTGTTGCCTATTTTCATATTCAAAATACAAACTTCACATAGATATTTTCTTGTCATTTTGGAACACACCTATGGTGATTAAATATTATTAAATATTAATAATTTCCAACAATCCCCCACTTGTTCTAATAATGACAAGATCAATTCCAGAAAAAGGGAAACAAAGAATGTTAATACAATTAAGTATCTTTCGATTTTAAACTTAATCTTAGTAAGGATAACGCAAAGTCTAATCGGAATATTAGGTAGCAATGCTTTTAAACCATTAATCCATATGATTATACCGGCGTTACGTTACACACATTCTTTAAGGGTTCTTCGCCTACATTTCTCGCCTAGCACTATTTATGGCCATGTGCTTTTCCTGTTCTTCATGAATTTTCATGAGAGAAACTCCAACTCTCACTTTAAGACGGCACCATCTCAAAATTCACATAGGTGAAGTTCATATTGTGTCATTTTCCATGAGACACGTACCCTCGGTATTGAACTTCATTAAGAGTTTAAAAGAAAACTCAACCCTCATTTTTAAGGTCAACATTATCACGAAATGTTTGACAATTATCCAAATCAACGACTTGTTGTTACCCATTGAAAATCTTGAGGTTAATGTTCTGTTAACGTAAGATTGGGTTGCCGCCGTTGTCGGAACTCTTACTCAAGGAGTTTCAACCTCATACCTCTCGAGGTTGTTTTTTTTTACTAAGTCTCTGGCTAGTGGCTTAGTAAATGAATTTCCCCAAATTATAGATCGATCGTATATATGCGAGTAAATGATTACATCTTTAATCAATTCGTCCACCATCCCCAAGTCTTTAAACTCGAAGAACAAGTCGCTAGCCCTCCATTTGTGGTCAAAATCCGTAATGAAAAAAGATGTTATCTCCCTGATGTCTCCTACAATGGTGTTTTCATAATGTCCCATTTGAATCCTGAATGAACATATCTCCCTTTTCTGCTCACCTCTTGCCCTCCTCCTTCGTTGATCCCTTTTTTTGCAGCCATGTGAAAACTATTCTAAAGTAAACAGTTCTTGAAATGACATACTTTAGCAGAATTCAGATTCATTTGTAATATCTCACGCAGCCTGAAGTTGAGTTATTATTATTCTGATTTTACTTATGTTGGAATTAAAATGTGAAGAATTAAATATAAATTTTTAAATTTTAAAAAATAATGATAAAAGCAATAAAAATATCGACCTTTAAATCAAATTTTGAGTTCTTTTTTTCAAGAAAGTTTTTATAATATTTTAAATATGTCTGCAAAATATACATTAGCTTAATAGTAAAGACTAAAAGTACGTGCATAATAATTTTGTAGAGAATAAAATATGTCATTTTTTATAGAGACTAAAAATAAATTTTAATAATTTTATAGAAATCAAAAATATAAAGACAACAAACTAGTGCCAAAATATCAAAATGATTTTATAATGCTAGTAGACTCTAATTTTTCAAATATACATGCAACATGTTTCTCTATGTTGCGTATATATGCAGCATTAATATTTCCAACAAAGGTAGAAGCAGATGATTGCGGAAAAATGACTTGTGGCTTTTTTAGGAAAATATGTAAAGGCACTTGTATGTGTTTTCCCTTGGATTTTGAATATTATAAATCTCAACCAATATCATTGGTTAGGGAGATGGCGGAACAACATCCTTACGTGTGTGAGTCTCATGCAGACTGCACAAAAAAGGGAAGTGGAAGCTTCTGCGGTTTCCATCCAAACCCTGATATAAAATATGGGTGGTGTTTTGTCTCTAAGTCTCATGCACAAGCCTCATTCAAGAAAGCTCTTAGCAATGAGTTCTCAATGTTATTGAAGATGCCTTCGGCTGTTTCAACTTTTTTTTTTTTTTATAAGCAATGAGATTTAATATTAAAGCAGAGCACAAAACGTACTCCCCCGAAGCCTTACAAAGATCAACCGTTTAAGAATTGAACCGGATAATGGCTCCATAAATAAAAATTAGATACAGTATTGGACTTAGACCCTATCATATTCCACAACCAAGCAAGTGATATTGCCTTGTGCACAACTTCATCCTCATGATATTCTTGGTCATTGAAGATTATCTCATTTCTCATCCACCACATAGCCCAAACCGCTGCCAACCAAACCAGCAGCCTCTTTCTTTTGCTCACCAACCCTTTAAGGCTCCCCTCAAAACCCAACAAATGTTCAACAACATTTTCAGCATACTCCAAGACAATCCCCAACCAGCCAGCAATTTTCTGCCACACTTTTCTAGCCTCACAGCACCCCACTAACAAGTGATTCAAAGATTCTATCTCATTAATTGTAACAAAACACACAGGCCATATCGCTCTCCTCCGTAATCATCCCACGATCAGCTAATTATTCCCTCGACGGGAGTCTATCCCGCAAAGCCCTCCAACCGAACACATGTATTTTAGACGGAACATACGTTTCCCAAATTAAATTCATCGCTGCCATGTTTAGTTGCACTGCCAGAGTCTCTACTAGTAATTTGGAGCACACCTCATAACCCGACGCAGCGGAATACATACCGTCCCCCTCTCTAAACCATTTAAATATGTCCTTATCATCCTTATTAGGTGACACATCCTGCAGAATGCTACATAGCTCCTCCCACTGTTGCAGGCCTTCCCCCACGATACCACCATCATCTAGCTGCAGCTGCCAGCGCCAAACAGTCCCTTCAACTTAATATGTACAATAAAAACCATCCATGCATAATCTCTCTACTTAAATATAATTGCTTCATATTTCTTTATCTTCAACTATGTTTGGATTTCAAAATAATGTATGCATATTTGTTGATATGTACATTGTTATCTACGTTTTTACTTAGCAAGTTATGGAATCTAATGACTCTAAGTATGTCTTCCTAAATTCTTTACGAGTATTGGAGGTTGATTTTTAAATCTTTTTTCTCATTGGACATTGCACTACTATAAATAAAGTTTTTACCACGAAACTTATACTTCGATCAATAAATAATTAAAGTTATATATTTTGGAAGCGTCATGTTTTATTTTTTTTCAATTTTTTTTTAAAATTCGAGGGAATATAACTATAAGAGAGCTCGCTTATGCACCCAGTTGCTGCATTTTTTATTTTTTTTAATTGTTTAATTAATATTTCTCACTTGGCACCTTTGCAAATTCTCTTTTTATCTTTGTTTTATATATTTTGCATTAACAATTTTTTTAAAAAAATAACGTGATATATTTAAACCCCCGGTTTTTATTAAAAAATGACGTGATATATATTTTAAATGAATTCCTAGAATATGACGCAATTGTTTTTTTTCTATTTTCTAATTTTTTATTAATACTATCACGTCGGTTTTTATATAAAATCGACGTGACACATATTTTGCATAAAAAAGCCAAAGAGTAAGGCAAAGAAGACTCAAGTTTTGATGCTTCTACAACATGCTTCAATCAACATACAATCAAAAGCCTCTGTAGAACTAGAGATCAAGAACGACTTATATGTGATGGTGAGCATAAAACTACTAACGTAAACAGTGACATTTATTCTTATAGGGTGGCGTAAGGACAGTTCCAGCAGTACTTGTTATCTACCACTAGCGTTCAAACAGACACTCTCGTGCCCGTTTGTCCGCTTTTTTTAAAGTGCACAGTGTCAAAATACAAACTTTTTTTTTCATTTTGATCTTAATTTAAAATATTTATTAAATAAGTTTTGTGATAGAAATTAAAATTAAAATAAATGAGTTGTATAATAACATCACCTAAAAATAACCAAATAAATAGGTATTAAAGAGGAGTTAGTTACATGCATTTATTTTTAATTACCAAATGTGTTTAAACTAAGATATTTTCGTCTAAACTCACTTAACTCCCGTGTCCGTATGTCCTCTTTTTTTATTTGACAAATGCGTGTATGTATTTTATTATGCTTTTCGCATATGTCTCTTTAAAAAAGAATATTATTTGAAAATAGTTATTAAAAATAAAAATAAGATGATATAATGTTCACTTTCAACATATCTTAACTTCTAATCCATCTCTCTCCCCCCCCTCTCTCTCTCTCTCTCTCTCTCTCTCTCTCTCTCTTATTTTTTTAATTCGCTCACATGTCAAAATATAAAAAGGATAATTTTTGTGTAAACTTTGTGATATGCACTTTCGTGGTCATTTGTTTGCACTTTTAATGCATACATCCAAAAAAATTGTAAATATTTATCTCTCTCTCATCATATCCTCTCTCCCCCATATCCTCTATCTCTCATTCTAATAAAATACTCTCTCTATGTCCCTCTTTCTACTAAAAATATTCTCTATCTTTCTCTCCCTCACCTTCATACTAAAAATACTATCTCTCGATCTCTACTAAAATTATTCCCTCTCTCTCCCCATTCCTACAAAAATACACTATCTCTATGAAAAATATTCCCCCTATCTCTCCATATTCCTACGTATTTATTAAAATTAATTAATTGTACTTTAAAGGGTAAAATGGTAGTGAAAATAGGCCAGCGCAAATCCCTCTATCCTCTGTATATATAGTTATAGATTCTCACCAAGACCGTTGGGGACTTTGCAATTGTACTTTGTATTTCCTATTCTACCCTCCAATGGATCTATCCTTCTCTATAAAGGAAGTTATTGGAAGAATTTGAAATCAACGAATCAGTCCTACAAAACTACACCAAACTGTTGCACAAACTCTGTTAGAGAAATTCTTTGTATAGTTTTGTATATTTAGCAAGGAGTTTTTGTTCATATCTTTCTTTTAACACTTTAGCGTTGTTGTACTTAAACATTGTGTAATCTTATTATTAGAAGCTTCTTTGTAATACACACATTGTAAATCAACATTGGTTGATATATGTCTTGGGAGATTAAGTGTTAGTCAGAATTCTCATGAAGACTTTGGTTGCGGTCATAGTGGTTTCGCAATAAGGATCAGCTGAACTTGTTGGGATTATAAACAAGGTTGATTAGAATCTTATTGTGGTTTATTCCTTAGGAGACTAGTGTTAGTCAGAAGTCTCAAGAAGACATTAGCTGCAGTCATCGTGGTTGTCTATAATCGGTTGGGTTATAATGGATTAAGTCCTTATTGAGAAGGCAAAATCACCTTAGTGGGTGGACTGGAGTAACTTCGTTAACAGTGAACCATGATAAAAATAATTGTGTTCATATATTTTTATTCACTTATTAACCTTTCGTTTTGAGTTGAGAAAATATTAAATTTGGTACAACCCAATTCAAACCCCCTTTTTTGTGTTTCTCGCACCTTCAACCTCCACCATCAGTTATGAGAATCTTCAACTTCTGACCACTCTTTCTTTATGCCTTCACCTTGAACTTCTGAAACTCAATAAACGCCTCATGCTTAAACTTGATGAGTTCTACCCATGTCATTCTTGTGAACTCATCCACCAATGACCCAAAATACTTGTTTCCTCCAAGTGAATATTTTGGGAATGGCTCACACAAATCGGAATACCTAACTCCCAAAGCATGTTTTGCTCTTAGAATCACTTCTGATGCAAAGGAAATCTAGATTTATTACCTTCCATGCATACCCCACATGAATTCTTAGGCTACATAATCTTTGGAATTTCATGTACCAACTTCTTAAAACTCTGATGCCCCAAGCTTTTGAAGTTCAGATGCCTCAATTTCTTATGCCACAGCTCACTGTCACCTTCAGCTCCTTCTGCACTAAGGTATTTAGTTTTAGCTGTCTCCACATTCACCTTGAATGTTCTATTGCTTCCCTGCTCAGATTGCATAATAAGCTTCTGATCAGAATCATACAACTTCAAGAGATTGGCCTTCATAGTAATTAAGAAACCTTTCTCAATTAGGTGACCTACACTAATTAGATTGCACTTCATATCTAGAACATACCAAACATCTTTGATCAGAACAATTTTACCATTCTTCACTTTAATTCTGGCATTTCCCATTCCTTTGGCATTAAGGAACTTACCATCAACACATATAATCTCTATCCTCTTTCAGGCGTCAAAGTCTATCAGCCATTGTTTGTTTCCAGTTATGTGATTTGAGCAGCTAGTATCCATATACCATTATTATTGCCAAACTCAGAAGCCATCAATATAAGAGGTTCATCATCATACTCTTGGCTATATTTTCTTCTTGTGACTTTTTTCTTTTATTTGACCAACACTCAAAAGCATAATGACCAAAATTATTAAAACAATAACACTGAATCTTCTTCTTGACAGACTTCTCCCTTCCCTTCTAATGTTTCTTCTCATTAAAGTTGGACGCTTATGAATTTTATGAACCTTCATATCTCTTCTTGGCTTTTGACTCTTCCTATCAAAAAAACGCCTTCAGAGCATGCTCTACCTCTCTCTCAGAGGTTCTCTCAGTTAGACGTAACTCTTGTGATTCTAGACTCCCTTTCAGCTCTTCAATTCTCATGGTGCTCAGATCCTTAGAGTGTTCAATAGCTACAACAATGTAATCAAATTGAGGGGTAAGTGATCTCAGTACCTTCTAAGTAATCACTTGTTCTGAGAGCATTTCTCCACAAGCTTTCATCTTATTAGTGATCAGAATCACTCTAGAGATGTACTCATGTACCTTCTCATTGTTCTTCATATCGAGCATCTCATACTGCTCACATATAGACCAAAGCTTCACCTTCTTCACTTATGCATTGAAGGAGTGAAAAACACTTAGAAAGGGGGGATTGAATAAGTGTAACATCTAAAAAATGGTAGATAAAAATAAAGAACACAATTATTTTTATCCTGGTTCGTTGTTAACCAAACTACTCCAGTCCACCCCTGACAAGGTGATTTACCTCAATTGAGGACTTAATCCACTAATCAAACTGATTACAATGGTTCTCCACTTAGATACCCTCTAAGTCTTCTAGAGTCTACAGATCAAAACTTGATCACTCTAGGAAATCCTTTTACAATCAATGTAAAATGAATATTACAAGAGTTTAGATTGCTTCTAATAAAGCTGTAATCACCAAGTGATATTTCTCTTAATTTCTAGTTCATTACACTCACTAAAATATTACGAAGTTTTGAGGTTGAAGATGAAGTTCTTCTTTGCTTTTCTTGATTTCAGTTTGACAGCATTTTGGTAAGTTTGCGCAAGAGTGTTATAGCTGCTTCTGAATCAGAACTTCTATATATAGGCGCTTGAGAGGAAATGACCAATGGGAGCATTTAATGCTTTGCGTGAATAGTATAACGCTGCATTTAATGTTTCACACTTTTGTCAACTACCTCGAGCCATGCTTTCACTGCTTTTACTGACTTTGCCTTTTGTAGCTTCGAACGTTCCTTTTGTCAGTCAGAGATTTGACGTTATAGCCTTTTGTACTTGTACTTGCTTCTGGACTCAAAATGTGTAGAATAGGCGTTTATATTTCAGAGTCTTCAGCTTTGGTGCAGATGCAACTTCTGTCTTTAGACTTTGAAGTGCTTTGAGCGTGATACCATCAGAGCTTCAGAGCTTTGCTTCTGAATGCCATCTTCTGATGCTTTCCAGTTCTGATTCTGCAGGACCATCTTCTGATGTCTTGCCAGACCATGTGCTGATGAAGCCATCCAGAACTTCTGCGTCAGTGCTTCTGAATGCTAATTTGTGCATACTCTTTTATACTTTTCCTGAAATGGAAAACGTGACTATTAGAGTACCACATTCTCTTATACAAAATTCATACTTAATGTTATCATCAAAACTAAGAATATTGATCAGAACATTTCTTGTTCTAACAATCTCCCCCTTTTTGATGATGACAAAAACATACAGAATTGATATGAATTTGTATCCTGAATATCAGATGAAAAAGACAATACACAGATATAGCAAGTATGCATATTCATCAGAGTGTGTGAATATGTCTCCCCCTGAGATTAACAATCTCCCCCTGAAATTAATACTAGAAGATTTTATAAATAAAAGACTTCCCTGAGTATTTTTCCATTTCAGTTGAGACTTTCACTTTGAACTTTGAACTTCAGCTAATTCAGAGCTTCTCTTCAGAGCTTCCATTGGACAACTTCAGAGCTTTAAATTTCTCTTTGAGGTCACTTTGGCTTTTCTGAACATCAAGAACGGTTGCTTCTATCAGAGCTTCATAGCTTCTTGAATCAAGGCATAAGTTGAAAAAGAACATAGCTTCATGTATATGAGCAATCAGAGCAAGATCTGTATCAGAGCACTTTAAGGTATTGCTTGTATCAGAGCTTGAAGGAGCTTGAAATGTATCAGAATATTGAGCTTGATTGCTTCAACTCTTTGAGAGATTTTCTTCAAATATTCTTCTCAAATTTGCTTCTCCCCTTTTTGCTTCTTCTCATATTGAGCTTGTTCAGAATATCACATTCCTGAAAAACTATCAAAGACAGAAAACTAGAAAATAATAGTAAGGAATGTTGAGACTTAAGCCCAACAACTGATATTATAAATCAATTCAATTATCACGCTTCTCCCCCTTTTTGTCATAACATCAGAAATATATAAAAGATTCAGATGAAAGACACAATAAGATGAAGAGAGAAAAAAATTTCATTGATTTAATCATAAGAGAGGTACAAGGAAGATGCAAACAAAGCAGATGCAAGCAATAAAGAAAACTAAACTAAGACACAAGACATACTACGACTGGGTTAGCCTAGAGGCTAAAGCTGCCAGAAGGTTCTTAATCTAAGCAGTTTCTTCAGCTTGCTTCTTGGAAGTATCTTCTTGTTTCTTCATCCAAGTTCTGAATTCTTCATTGGTGCCATCTTGCTTGTCCAGACGACTAGCCAAGGAAACCTGATTCTGTTGAAGTTCCTTCAGAGTGTTCATCAGAACGGATGTAGAAGGACCAGCATAAGAAGTATGAATATCAGAAGCTGGAATCATCTGAGTTTCAGCAACTGGTTCCTCTTCAATAGGAATCTCTTGAGTCAGAATCTCTTCTGCCTGATGTTGTTCAGCTTGTTGCTCAATCTGAGGAATATCTACTTCTAGAGGATACTCAACTTCAGGAGAAACCTTGTCAAGATGAGCTTCCAAAGGGTTCTCCCTGAACCAGTTGAACAAGGCCTGAAAATATCCTGTCAGAACTTTGTATGGATATGGCTTCTAGACAACCAGAGCCAAGGAATTATCTGCTTCCATTTCATCAATGAAAGGCTTCTATTCTAGAGGCCTCTAGTCAGTGATTGGATGATAATACCTACCACTGCCAAAATCCAGCAACAGTCCAGCAGGACCAAGAGCGTCAGTAAGACAGTCCTTCTAGAGGTCCAGAAACTCTTCTTGAACTTCCTTAGCAAAAACTTTCCAAAGCTTCCCAGCAGCTACATGATTCAGCTTGGAATCATGAGCAACCTTCAGAGCATCTAACCCTGCCCGTACCTTATATTTCAACAATTCAAAACGAATATCAACAGAGGGTTCTAGAGGGTTGAGGACGATTATTGGATCAACGGGGTTGGAAATAGAATATGGTTCAGAAACTCTATTAAACAAAGAAATGTTTGAAGAGGAAGGAGGGGTGAAGATTCTGCTTCATTGTCAGATTCAATGTCTGAAACAAGAGGGTCAGAAAAAGTGGATGGTGACGAAGGGTCAACAATAGGTGAGATGAGTTTGGGAATAGAGGAGGTTTGTTGGTTAGTGGAGAATATATTTTCATATGGAATTTGTGGAAAGATAACATTTAATGGTTGGGGTGTAGAACTGCTTCAGAATGAAGTGGACGGTTTCTTTTAGAGGTGGTGGAAGAAGATGGAAGTTCAGAAGATGGTGGTCTTTTCTGAGGTTGAAGGTCAGAGGAGGAATGTAAACTAGAGGAGTTTACATGATCAATTTCTTCTATTAACTTCTGAAGCTGTTCAGAAGTTCTGGGTATTTTCAGGGATTCTGTTGATACTTGTTCAGAATTATTATTATTATTAGGTACAGAATCAAAGATAACAATACCTGCAGATTTCTTCTACTTCTTAGCTTTCTTTACAGCAGGACCTTCATCAGTAACCTTTCTCTTCAGCTTCTTCTGTTTCTTCTTCTTATCCTTTTTCTTTTACTCATCCAAAGATGGAAGAGTTCTTCCACAAATCCAGGCAGGGTCAACTTTTGACTGATCTCTTACACATGATTCCAGATAGAGTTGAACAGATTCTGACAGTTCTTCCTTGAACATCAGAGGGAAGTCAGCAACTGGAGTTCTTCTTATCAGAATATCAAGAATTACTTTTGGAGTGGAGATCGCCTTCTGAATCAAATGCATTCCCCTCAGAGTGTGAGCAGTTAGAGTACTCCCACTTACAACCATCAAATCTTGAATAGAGCCAGCTGCTCTCAGAGTATCAATCAGACCACTCTCATTCAGAATGTCTGATATCAACCTTCCCATTGGAATGGTATTCTTCTTAATCTTGGGGTATTTCTGACGTTCTGCTTCTCTAGATTCTTTCACATGAGTCCTCAGATAATTGAACAAAACTTGAGGCAAGTTAATTCTGATACCCTTTCCAATACAGTACAAAAGATACTGCTGATCTTGAATTATATAGGTTGCAGAAACAGTTGATTTTCTGTGATTGAGAGATCCCAGAATGACCTTTTTCCAAACTCGGTAAGGAGGCTTCAGATCAGTAGTATGAGGTGAACCTTTTCCAGAAGTAAATAACTCTGGATAGACTACTTCCCAATTAGTTCTTCCAGGTAGAGAGCCAGTTATTCCACCCGAATCTTGGAGATTGAATAACTTCCTTAACATTTTTCAGTAATTACCACTTCTTGCCCTAACACGAAGGAGATAATGGCATTTGATGTTAGAGTAGCATGAGCCCAAAATTCCTTAACAAACAAAGGGTAAACCGGTCCAATGAGACGATCAAAGAAATTTGCCCATCCTTGAACCATCATACTAGTCTTGATGTCGAACTGATGTGCTTGAAGATTTTCAAAATCAACCATAAGTCATAGAGAACATCTAAATCTTCATACGGAATCAAACATGTCTTCAAAGGAGATTGAAGTTTCTGTTGTTGTTCTTGTTGATGTTTTTGAGACGAAACCTTTTGAAGAGTGTTTGAGGACGAAGCCATTGAAGATTGCTTGAGATTTTTGGGTTTAGGGTTTTTATGCAGAGAGAATAGAAGACAAAAATGCATAAACGAAGATGATGAATGTGTGAAAAGAGGGAAAATGAATATGAAATGTGTTTAAATTGGCACGGATTTGAAAATAAAATGCAATGAGATTCTGAATGCTACGGTTATAGAAACTGAATCATTTACATTTAATGTTGATAGACGTTATTGAGGTAGCGTGAGATTTGAAAAGATTTACACAATTACCTAGGGCGGCGTCTCATCAACTGCACGCATGATTGTCCCTTCAGAATGAACACATGGTCATCATCTAGAATAGCTGGTGACAGCTGTTTTGCATTAACAGAAATTCAGAGTGTCTAAGTGATCAAACATAACCAGAACATCTGATAAGAAAAATAAATAAGCATTTCAAATCTAATCCATATATCAGATCTTCTCAGCACATTCATTCTGGGCATAAATCCATACTAATGTTCTTCAGAATGAACTTAAACCTATCTTCAGCAAGGGGTTTTATAAAGAAATCAGCCCACTGATGTTCTGTATCAACAAAGTTTAAAGATAGAACACCCTTCTGAACATAGTCCCTAATGAAGTGATGTTTAATCTCAATATGTTTAGCTTTAGAATGTAAAATAGGATTCTTAGATAAATAAATAGCAGAAGTATTATCACAGAATATAGGAATGTTACTCTCATATATCTGATAGTCTTCTAGCTGACTTTTCATCCAGAGCATCTATGTACTACATCCAGCAGCAGCTACGTATTCTGCTTCTGTAGTTGATAATTCTATTGTTGCTTGCTTCTTGTTGTACCAAGAGATCAGATTACTTCCCAGAAACTGACAACTTCCAGAAGTACTTTTCCTTTCAACTCTATCTTCAGCGTAATCAGCATCACAAAATCCTACTAAGTTGTATTCTTCAGATCTTCTGTAGACTAAACCAACATTAGTAGTACCTTTCAGATACCTAAGAATTCTCTTAACAGCATTTAAGTGAGATTCTCTAGGATCTGATTGGAATCTAGCATACAAGCATACACTGAATAAAATATCAGGTCTAGAGGCAGTTAGATATAGAAGAGATCATATCATACCTCTATAGATCTTCTGGTCTACCTTCTTGCTTACCACATCCTTACCTAATACACATGTTGGATGCATTAGACTCTTTGCTTCTTTGCTTTCAGACAGGTTGAACTTCTTCAGAAGCTCTTTGACATACTTGGTCTAATGAACATAAGTTCCTTCAGAAGTTTGATTGATCTGAATGCCTAGGAAGTCCTTGAGTTCTCACATCATGCTCATCTCAAATTCCGCCTGCATAGACTTAAAAAACTCCTTTGCAAGTGTAGCATTAGATGTTCCAAATATAATATCATCAACATAAATTTGACAAATAAGCATATCCTTTTTAAAGGTTTTACAGAAGAGAGTTGTGTCTACTTTTCCTCTTGTGAAACCATTATCTAGAAGGAAAGAACTTAATCTTTCATACCAAGCTCTGGGAGCTTGCTTTAAACCGTATACTGATTTCTTTAATTTAAAAACATATTCTGGAGACTTAGAGTCTTCAAAACCAGGAGGTTGGTGAACATAAACTTCTTCATCTATATAACCATTTAAAAAGGCACTCTTAACATCCATTTGATACAGAGTGATGTTATTCTGAGTGGCAAATGAAATTAATAAACGAATAGATTCTAACTTGGCCACTGGTGCAAAGGTTTCTGTATAGTCAATAACTTCTTACTGACTATAACCCTGAGCAACCAGTCTGGCTTTGTTTCTAATGACTTCACCTTTCTTACTCAACTTGTTTCTGAAGACCCATTTTGTTCCAATGATATTAAATCCTTTAGGTCTTGGAACCAGATCCCAAACATCATTCCTTGTAAACTGATTTAGCTTTTCTTGCATGGAAATTATCCAGTCAGCATCTTCCAGAGCTTGATCAACAGAAGTTGGCTCAATCAAAGATACTAGACCAAATTGACATTCTACATTGTTCTTCAGGAATGCTCTTGTTCTGATGGGATCATCTTTCTTTCCAATGATAACATCTTCTGAATGAGCAGAGTTGAGTCTAGAAAATCTTCTGAGTGTTGGCTCTTCAGATATTCTGAGATTCTCTAAAGACGCTGCAACTTGATCTTCTGCATCATTCTTTCCTTTGGGTTCTTCATGATCTGAGTTAGATATATCTATATCTGTAAAATTCTTAAACTGCTTTGGCTTTTCATTGCCAAGCTTATCATCAAATCTGATATTGATTGATTCTTCAACTACCAGAGTTTCAGTATTGTATACTCTGTAGCCTTTTGAGCATTCAGAATATCCAAGTAGAAAACACTTCTGAGCTTTAGAATCAAACTTGTTCAGATGATCTTTAGTATTCAGAATATAACAAATACATCCAAAAGGATGGAAATATGAAATGTTGGGATTTTTGTTCTTATTTAGAATAGGTCTTATGGAGATTCTATTATGAATATAACATGCTGTGTTAATTGCTTCTGCCCAGAAATGCTTAGCCATATTAGTCTCATTGATCATGGTTCTGGCCATTTCTTGTAGAGTCCTATTCTTTTGTTCTACAACTCCATTTTGCTGTGGAGTTCTAGGAAAAGAAAAATCATGGGCAATACCATTTTCTTTGATATAAATTTCAAAGAATCTGTTCTCAAATTCACCACCATGAACACTTCTGACTTTTATGATTTTGCATTCCTTTTCAGATTGAATCTGAGTACAAAAGTCAAAGAGCTTTACCCACGTCCATCTGCTATAGTCGTCTACGATGACCAATCCATATTTCTTCCCTCTAATTGATGTTGTTTTGACTGGGCCAAAAAGATCAATGTGCAGAAGTTCTAGCGGCCTAGAAGAAGAGACAACATTTTTAGACTTGAATGCAGGTTTTGAAAAATTCCCTTTGTGACAGGCTTCACAAAGAGCATCTGATTTATATTTCAGATTAGGGAGTCCTCTAACCAGATTAAGTTTGTTAATTTGAGAAATCTTTCTCAAACTAGCATGACCTAATCTTCTGTGCCAGACCCACTGCTCTTCGTTAACAGACAGAAGGCAAGTGACCTTTTGATTCTTAAGATCTGAAAGATCAATCTTATAAATGTTGTTCTTTCTCTTGCCTGTAAATAGGATTGAGCCATCCTTCTGACTAATAGCTTTGCAAGACTTTTGATTAAAGATTATATCATAACCATTGTCACTTAATTGACTTATGGATAATAAGTGATGAGCTAATCCATCTACTAAAAGAACATTAGTTATAGAGGGAGAGTTACCAATGCATATGGTTCCAGAGCCAATGATTTTGCCCTTTTGATTCCCTCCAAACTTTACTTCTCCAGCAGATTTAAGTTCCAGGCTTTGGAACATAGACCTTCTTCCCGTCATGTGTCATGAGCATCCAGAGTCCAGATACCATGACATGTTTGCCTTTGTCTTTTGAGCTTTGAAGGAGATCTGCAACAGAAATTATCTTTTCCTTAGGTACCCACATTCTTTTGGGTCTGTTTGGGTTAGTTCTTCTCAAGTTCTGATTGAACTGAGATTTAGCATAAGATTTATCATAAGATTTTCTAGAGTGTGTAGCAACATATTTCATAGTTGTGTTATGTGGAAACTCTTAGAGTGAGTTGTGTGCTTAATATCATGAGAATGACCATACTTGAACTGTTCATACAAAGGTTTGTATTTGATAATCATCTCATCAACATGTTCAAGTTTATATGGGGTTTCACCCTCAAAGCTTATGCCTATTCTCTTGTTTCCACTTACTCCATATATAATAGAGGCTAACTGACTTCTGCCTATACCTCTAGATAAGAACTTTCTGAAGCTTAAGTCATATTCCTTCAGAATATTATTAGTACTTGGAATAGACTTTTCTGAACTTGAAGATGATTCAACATCTTTAGTTAATTTTAAAACTTTCTCCTTAAGTTCAGAATTTTCTATTTCAAGTCTCTTAGTTTCAGATTCAAAGAGCTTTTTAAGCTTTTTGTATTTGATACTAAGTTAACTTTTAGCTTCCAGAAGTTCAGATAAGCTGGAAACAAGGTCTTCTCTAGTAAGTTCAGAAAATACCTCATCAGAGTCTGAATCAGAAGTAGACTCTTCACCAGCGTGAATTGTTTCCATAAGTGCTATGTTGGTCTGCCCATCTTCAGAGTCTGACTCTTGATCTGATGAATCCGAGTCATCCCATGTAGCCATAAAACCTTTCTTCTTTTCAAATATTTTCTTGGGCTTTTTCCTCTGAAGCTTTGGACATTCATTCTTGTAGTGTCCAGGCTCTTTACATTCATAGCACATCACCTTCTTTTTGCTAGATCTTTTGTGTACAAAGATTCTCCCTTCTCAGGTCTTTTGAAGTTCTTGAAGTTCTTGAACCTTCTCTGCTTGCTATTCTAGAGTTGATTTACTTTTCTGGATAATAGAGATAGTTCATCTTCTTCTTCTTCTGACTCTGACTCGTCAGATTCTTCTTCTTCAGCCTGAAAAGCGTTAGTGCATTTTTTATTATTAGAATTTAATGCAATAGACTTACCTTTATTTTGAGGCTCATTTGCATCCAGCTCAATCTCGTGACTCCTTAAGGCACTTATCAGCTCTTCAAGAGACACCTCATTCAGATTCTTTGCAATATTGAAGGCAGTCACCATGGGTCCCCATCTTCTGGGTAAGCTTCTAATAATCTTATTTACATGATCAGCTTTGGTGTAGCCTTTGTCAAGCACTCTTAATCCAGCAGTCAGAGTCTGGAATCTTGAAAACATTGCTTCAATGTTCTCATCTTCCTCCATCTTGAACGCTTCATATTTCTGGATTAGAGCTAGAGCCTTTGTCTCCTTTACTTGAGCATTACCCTCATGAGTCATCTTTAAGGATTCAAAGATATCATGAGTTGTTTCTCTGTTTGTTATCTTCTCATAATCAGCATGAGAGATATCATTTAACAATATAGTCTTTGACTTGTGATGATTCTTGAATTCTTTCTTTTGGTCATCACTCATAGATTGTCTTGTAATCTTGACTCCACGAGTGTTTACAGGATGTCTGTAACCATCCAACACTAAGTTCCATAAGTCACCATCTTGACAAAGAAAGTAACTTTCAAGTCTATCCTTCCAATACTCAAAATTCTCACCATCAAAGATAGGTGGTCTATTGTAACCATTGAAGCTACTGCTTCCATTGTTACCATTGTTTTGTTCAGGAGTAGGAGTAGATGAAGTTGTTTCAAGCATTTTGATTTTGTGTTTTTCTACCTAAATTTTTTGTCTAACACGGTTAAGTGCTTGCACCTAGAACCGGCGCTCTGATGCCAATTGAAGGAGTGAAAAACACTTAGAAAGGGGGGATTGAATAAGTGTAACTTCTCAAAAATGGTAGATAAAAATAAAGAACACAATTATTTTTATACTCGGTCGTTGTTAACCAAACTACTCCAGTCCACCCCTGACAAGGTGATTTACCTCAACTGAGGATTTAATCCACTAATCAAACTGATTACAATGGTTCTCCACTTAGATACCCTCTAAGTCTTCTAGAGTCTACAGATCACAACTTGATCACTCTAGAAAATCCTTTTACAATCAATGTAAAATAAATATTACAAGAGTTTAGATTGCTTCTAATAAAGCTGTAATCACCAAGTGATATTTCTCTTAAATTCTAGTTTGTAACACTCACTAAAATATTACAAAGTTGTGAGGTTGAAGATGAAGTTCTTCTTTGCTTTTCTTAATTTCAGTTTGACAGCATTTTGGTAAGTTTGCGCAAGAGTGTTATAGCTGCTTCTAAATCAAAACTTTTATATATAGGCGCTTAAGAGGAAATGACCTTTGGGAGCATTTAATGCTTTGCGTGAATAGTACAACGTTGCATTTAATGTTTCACACTTTTGTCAACTACCTCGAGCAATGCTTTCACTGCTTTTATTGACTTTGCCTTTTGTAGCTTCTAACGTTCCTTTTGTCAGTCAGAGATTTGACGTTATAGCCTTTTGTACTTGTACTTTCTTCTGGACTCAGAATATGTAGAATAGACGTTTGAATTTCATTGTCTTCAGCTTTGGTGCAGATGTAACTTCTGTCTTCAGACTTTGAAGTGCTTTGAGCGTGATACCATCAGAGCTTCAGAGCTTTGCTTTTGACTGCCATCTTTTGATGCTTTCCAGTTCATGTTCTGATTCTGCAGGACCATCTTCTGATGTCTTGCCAGACCATGTGCTGATGAAGTCATCTAGAACTTCTGGGTCAGTGCTTCTGAACGCTGATTTGTGCATACTCTTTTATACTTTTCCTGAAATGGAAAACGTGAATAATTAGAGTACCACATTCTCTTATACAAAATTCATACTTAATGTTATCATCAAAACTAAGAATATTGATCACAACATTTCTTGTTCTAACATGCATCACCATCATAGCATCGTACTAATGTGTCTCATGCTTCCTTCGTCATCGTCGAGTTAGAGAACTTCTCTAACACATTCGCATCCACGTACTGATGGATGTAGAACATCACTTTCTGATCCTTCTTCCTCGTTTCTCGTTGCATGTTTCTTTGTGCTTCCATTGCATCTGCAGCAACTAGCATGTAACCGTCGTTGATGAGATCAAGAATATCTTGAGCACCAAACAACATACGCATCGGATTAATCATCCACTTATTCAAATTCTTTCCATCAAACACCAAACGTTTCATATTCAAAATATCGTTTACGCCGTTAATCTCCGATATTGTGCAAGAAATCACTCTGATCTCACCAAACACTCGTGTTTCCCGATCCCTCGAAATTAGGAAATGTGATTCAGATACGATTTCGATCTTCAATTCACTATGAATTGAATGCATCTTAAATCAAAACAATCACACACCTTACATACACTCGTGTTTCCCTTTCTGTGGATCCGAACCGGAGCTTTAAATACCAATTGTTGGAGCACAATGAAATACCAATTGTTGGAGCACAATGAACAAGTTGAACTAGATGAAAATGGAAGAAGAGAGAGAAAATTGTAACTAACTTTTACTCAATTGGAAAACGGTTACAGAGATTGATTATACTCGTTATCAATTACAAAACGAAAATGCAATAGATACTCAACCCATATTGGGCCAACTTGCTAAAACCCAACACAAAGGTCCAAAACAAATTAAACTAACAGCAAGTACTCTGAATGTGAAATTACACTTCAACATGCCTCCAACCTTCAGTGGAGATTCTATTGAGTTTGAATAGTGAAAAAGTGATGTATACTCATGTCATAGGTATTGACGATAGTTGTGGAATATTTTTAAAAATGACATTTCTATTCTAGTCGATGGTATAGGAATGATTGCTCACAAACATCCACAATCAAGTATGTGTTTTGAAATGAAGAACCAAAGATAATTTTATATTCCTTTCAACTGCTAGACACCAACACAAGTTACTATCTCTCGTAATGTAATTGGTTAGTAATTTTTCTTTTGGCGGGGTTTCCCGTTTCATCTCTTGTAATCGGGTTGGAGAACCCTTAGTTCTCCCTTTTAATGATATCTTGATTTATAAAAAAAAAAAAAACACAAGTTATTATCCACACAATTATGAAAAGATAATTCATATTAAAAATAATTAAAATAATAGAAAATAAAAATACAATATAAAATATTTTATATTGAAATACTGACTACACCCAAATTGCAAGACATTTGTAATTCATGGCTGTTATCATGGGTAATCTACAAAGAAAATTAGACAAATTATTACAGATATTATCAACACATTTCTTTCTCTGTTTTGTTTACACCAATATATTTATGAATATTCATTTGAAAAGTCAAAATTTATGAATAATGTATTGGTAAAATATATAATCCTAACCACTTTTAAATGATAGAAAACGATTATCATAATTATAGGTAAAAAAAATGAAATTAAAGACAAATATAAGAGGATGAATAATATTAATAATTAAGATTAAGGATAATTTTGAAATAAAGTATGAAGACATTGACATAAAAAAGTCAACAACTTTGTGTAATAATAATAATTATTACACAAAGTTATAGAAAATAGTTTTGCATTTTGGGCAATGAAACACAATTGGTAAGTTTTAAATATTCAAAAGTAAAATAATAAAAACTGCTGAACTATAGCATTCTGGTTTATAAAACCACGCTCTTGTTGCATTTGAAGTTACTTTTTTCCAATAAATATGTAGTAATATTATTTGGTTCATAGTGCGGATTCTCCTTATTAAAACCAGTATAATTACAATTTAAAAGTAAAGGTATTGCTGCATCTTCTAATAGTACACAATTTTACATAATAAGGTATATGATCCATGTTACACAATTTTAACATGACATGGAATGTTAGTAAATTTCACCACCATTAGAAATTAGAAGCAGGAAGTAGAATTTGTAAGAAAATGAAAAAGTAAAACAACCAATTTTATTTGAGATACTTCCTATAGTTTAAAATCATACCAGTTACAACTTACTATTATTGGCAAAATGAGAGCCCATTATGTAGTGCAATTATTATTTTTATTTCATTTTGTTTTACTGGAGGGTAAAATAGATTTAAAAAAAAGTTAGTCCAAAATAATATATTCACTTTATCTCTTTATCTATAGTTGTAGATATGGTTGAAAATAGATTTAGATGGTCTGCGTATGTAGAGGGAAACAGATCACCTGCTGCTGTTTCCATTCTGCCAACCCTCTAGCCCATCATCTAATGGCTTAGAATTAATACAAAATAAACAAGTGACAAAAAATTATTTTGGAAAGAGTGAAAAATAAAGATGAATGGCCAGGAAGAGAGCTGGATGGATAACAACACCAAATATGTTGGAGAGGATCCAGATCTGTATGTAGAGAGATGACTTCTAAATTTTATTTTTGATATAGTTAATCAGATAAAGAGGATTCAAATAATTAGAGGTAAAGAAAGATCAAAAAAATTTAAAAGAAAATATTAATAAAGATTTTGAGATTAATGAATTTGGGGAATTTGATTCTAGTCAATTTCAATGATTAGAATAAGGCTTAGTTGTCGTTGTCTTCATCGTCCTATGTCATTAATATATTTTTCTAATTTAATTAATAAATAAATTTAATTTTTGAAGCAAATCATTATATTATAAACATATTGTCAAAAATATAATATTACAAACATTTAGTTTTTAATGATTATGTTGGATTTTCCATATTCTTAAAACAATATCCAAGCAATGCACTACTTTCATCTTTTTTATAATTGTAGATAAATTTTAAAAAACCTAAGGTCAATATTAAATTTCAAAATTATAATTATATTTTAGCATGATGAATGTCTTGATGTCTAAAATTTTAAATATAGTGGCCCACAGGCTATTCAAGTTTTTCCATTGTATGAATGATATTGAAATACAGCTATATATTAGAGTACAAGATGTTGTTCAGATAAAATAGGAATGTTTTTTCCGTAAAGCTTTATAATATTAATAGCTATAATGGACAAACAGAGAAAGAATATGACAGATTCACATGCATGGTCGAGATGGATCCATTGGAATCTAACGGGGTGGAGGGATTGTCAAGAGATTGTGTGGTGGAAAATGCGGCAGGACATACAAGCATAGTTTTAAATGGCGGTTACAGTCGCGGATGCGGTTACCGATATTGCGATTGTAGGTATTGCAGTTGCTGAGGTGCATATTGCGGCCATTACGGCGTGAATTTTTATCAAAAACTGCTTGAAATGTAATGTTAAAAAATACTTAATGTCAAAGTTTTTCATTTTAAATTGAGTCTTGGGGTTTTGAAATTTTGATTTTTGATGAAAATAGTTGAAAAAGCATTGATGAAATTGTGTGATGTGGCGTGATCTTAAATTACATTGTAAATGCGATCTCATGCGGATGTGGAGGCTGCCACATCGGTAATATTGCGGCCACAATTAAAGTTATGGAGTGCAGTTTAAAATCATGCATACAATTTGTCTATAAATTACAACATGTAAGAATGAACAAATGCAACACAACACAAACCTAGCTAGCTTTTTATTGAATCAAGCATTATGGCTTATGCTAAGCTCTCTCTTTTTCCTCTCTTCCTGCTTGCCACATTAGGTATGTCTTTTATCTTTATATTTTTTTCTTTCTATATTCTATTATTTATTGCTTTTGACAATGTTCGATTTAATTTTCCATATATACATGCAAAATAATGTATTGTGTATATATTAATTATATTTTTAAATTATCATTGATATCACAATTTGCAGTAATAATTTTTCCGATGAAAAAGGTAGAAGCAGATTGTAATGACAAGATTTGTAGTTTTCAACGGTCAACATGTGGTGCTGGTTGTTTATGTTTACCTGGGATTGATTTTTGCATGAACGCATCATTAGTTATGAAGATAGTGAAGAAACATCCTAAACTATGTGAGTCTCATGCAGACTGCAAAAGAAAGGGAAGTGGGAGCTTCTGTGCTTATTATCCAAATTCGGATATTAAATATGGCGTGTGTTTTGACTCTAGCTCTCATGCAGAAGCCTCATTCACGAATGCTCTTAGCTCTGAATTCTCAAACTTGTTGAAGATGCCGTCAGCAGTTTCCACTTAATATGTACATCAAAAACCATCCATGCATGCATGATCTCTCTATCTACTTAAATAAAATTGTTTCATATGTCTTTGTTTCCAATTATGTTTGGATTTCTTAGACATTTTGATTTCAAAAATAATATATGCATGTGTGTGGGGTATGTACTTCTATGTTATTATTTTGTAAGTAATGCATGATTAAACTCTGATATTTATTTGTGTATTTGTTGGTCACTCGGTGTATGTTCAAATATTAAGTCTAAATAAAATTTGTGTACTTGTTGGCGTTTGTCGGAGAAATCGGACCCCTGCTTGGCGAAATTCCGAGTTTGTTCACTCGGAAAGAATCTTCTCTCGTGACGCGACCAGAGGGGTGTAATTGTGGAACCTACCAGCCGGTCCTTTGTAGTCACGGGACCTGTCTTCTTTTTTCTTTTCTCCTCCCCGAGGAGATGTCGAGGGGTCTTCAGATCTAGAGGACTTCACGCTCTCTTGGTATCAAGAGTCTCGGACAATGTTGGCTGCCTCCTTTTCCTTATATTGAATGTAAGTCTGGGCCTTGAGGAGGAGGGCGTCCAGGGTTGCGGGATTCTCGATGCCAACTGCTTTGCCGAAGTCGTTGCGAGGGCGCAGACTGCGTTCGTGGAGGTATTTCTTCATGTCGTCGATCGTAGAAACCTAGACTGCTTCCTTGTTGAACCTCTCGATGTATGCTTGTAGAGATTCATCCTTCCCCTGTATGATTGCTTCTAGCGATACCTCCGAATTCAGGTGACGACGAGAAGTCGTGAAGTCTCTAGTGAAAGTTTTCCCCAACTGTCTCCAAGATGTGATGGATCAGTCGGGCAGACTCTTGTACCAGACCATGGCCCCTTCCTCAAAGTGGTGGGGAATAGCCAGCACTTGATGGATCCCATGAAGCCACGATAATCGAGCAGTGCGTCGATGTTTTTGATATGTTCATTAGGGTCGGTGGTACCGTCGTACGTGCCCAAAGGGGGAGGCTTCTCCAGCCCCTTGGGTAGTCAGGTTGCCATGATGTCTAGGGATAACAAGCCTTAGGGCTCGTCGTCGTTGGTGGAACTGGGAGATTAGGTTGCCATGATGTCTAGGGACAACGGGCCTTAGGGCTCATCGTCGTTGCTGGAACTGGGATAACGGACAGGAGATGCGCGATGTCTACGTTCTGGGCGGGGAGACAGGCTTCTCGATGATCTTTTGGAGGGTTTGCTGAGTCTCTACTCGTGGATTTTCTTTAGGTTTCTTGGACGCGGGGGAGAGCTGATTCTGGCGAGGAGAGTTGCGAACACGCTTCTTCGCAGTTGGGGCTTCTTGCTCCCCTCAGTTTGAACGGCGCTCCCTAGGTCGTGGAGAGGGACTCCAGGAATGTCTTCGGTGTCTCAGTTTTTGGCTGGATCGTGGATCTGGGCCCAAAATACGTGACTGTCAGGATTCTAGGAGTATATTTAGGAACTCTAGAAATCTGCTCGAAACTAGGCGTTGGTCTGGCAAAGATGTACTTTTGGGCGGTAGAGGTGCCCAGCGAGCAGAGGGGTACTTGTCCCCGATGGGAGAGTAGAGCGGATGTCTTGCTACTGGCACGGATGGAGGTCTGGCTGGAGACAACGATGGTATACTGTCCTCGTCCCATATAAAGGTGTGTCCTCGATAGATGGGCAGGAGAAAAAGGGTCTTCTTTTGCCTTCAGTTGGTTGGCCCAAGGCCATTGGGTCGTTCTAGGTGTAGAAGTGGATTGGGCCATGCCTAGCCATTGGGCCAGTCCAGAACAATTTCGAATTAGGAGGGACCTCCTTTATAATAGTCAAATAGCTGATTCCTCAAGTGACAAATGGAAGGTTTTGATACATAGTCATTATCAACCATTAAGGCACCGTCTTGATCGATTGTAGGCTTCATAAGGTGAAACCAATCGATTATATAATCGATTATGTAGTAGAAAAATGTCTATAGTTGATCAGACAATTCTTGGTTTAATTGGCTATGAAAACTACTTATCACCACGAATGGGAGAAGAATTACACCACGGTTTGTGAGAGAAAGTCTATACATTTCACTACGGTAAGAATGTTCAATCGTATTGAAAAGTGGAATAGTAATGGATTAAAGATAGTAATGGATTAAATGATTGGTGCGTCATAATAAGTTGTTTACCGGATCGTCAATAAATGTGAAAGAGGTGGTTGATAAGAGTATTCACTGCCACAATTTTAACCTATAAATGCACCAATCTAATAGCGCTTTTTATTAAAGTTGTCGATGCGCAAAAAATACTCAAGTGAATGAATGCTCGAAATTATAACAAAAGTCGCCACCGAAGATTTTTTTAATAGGGAAAACATCGATAAAACTCTAAAAGAACAAAAATATGTTCATTGCAACCAAATTCCGGTTCGGGACTCAATTATGCACGGGAAGGATATTAGAGCCCCTCATATCCGTTGTACTCAACGGAAACCATTTACTTAGTTTTGCGAATAAGAGTGTTAACTTACGTTATTTGATTTCATCTAATTATTGCGGGATATTTATAAAAAAAGGGGGAAAAATAAGTTTTTTATTAGGGTGTTTGACGAGACGTTGAATCCCGCTCCTACGTATCCCGAGGTGCAATGTGGAACTCAAAGCTACATAGCTGTTAGTAGCAAATGAATGTTGTTTGGTTGATTTTAGTGAACGATGTTTATGTCGCATTCTAGTGGTTAAACGTTACTTATTGCTCGTGTGTGGGGAGGCTGAAGAGTTTGTTTGTTTCGCGTTAAAGTGGATAAAACATCATTCGTTTATGAAAAGAGTATAGATATACAAAATAAAATTAAATCTCATGATAATTGTGATGAAATATAATTGTAGGAACAAAATATTGCATATTATCAATATTTTCCTGTAATTTTGTATCCTTTTTCTGTTAAAAATATTTTCTTTTACATTATTTTGCCTGAGTTTGTCACAATAAGTGAAAATAAGAAACGAAAGATTCATGAACACTTTATTGGTAGATATGAAACGAAAGATTCATGAACACTTTATTGGCAGATATTGGAAAGATGATGAATCCATCAATTCTAAAGCAAAAGAGCAACAGAATGGATGTAATAAAAGTTATGATTTTTACAGATCACCTGGAAACCATTAGAGAAAGAATCAGGGCTAACATCGACGGAATCTGGCATAACATTCTTGTCATCGAAGAGTCGATTTGGGAAAAAGGGGATCCGGTCGATAACCTATCTTCAGCAGACTCTGAATCGGTCGGAGACTCGCTCTCTTACCAGAACTCACACGGCGGAGACGAGGGTTCATTGCTGCGCCGCTTGGACCGGAGGTCAAAAGAGCATGGGGAAGCGAACCACGAATTTAATGATGATGTTGACAAGGGAGCGGTTAATCTGCAAAAGGGAGAAGTAGGAAGTCAGACAAGGAGCTTAATCGCAGTAAACATTAATGGCAAGGACCTTTTGGATGATAATCGCAGTAGACCTTTAGGATCAAGTAGCGCTTCAGATTCCATTTCTAAGAAAATCCTAAGCAGGGTAGAAGAAGTACACAGAGAGGAAAAGGGGAAGATAACGTCAAATGAGAACATTGAAGCGGTGGGCCCAGGCAGGTTAGTCATATTAAACAAGAAATTATTTAATTCAATTCCTAGTATTAATGAGGTGGCAGCGAGAGAATTTGACCACATTTTGGAGAAAGTAAAAGCTGTGGATGATTTGGCAGAAACGAAAACGACAAAAAAGGAGGAAAAAGTCTCATTAGAAGAAGTGGGCCACGCTTCTAAAATAGTGGGTCAAAAGGAGTGTGATGGACAGATAGTTTATGAAGAAGAAAATGCATGCATGCATGGGAGGACTTCCTATAACAAAAACAAAATCAAAAATTCGAAAATTTTCGTAGTGCCAATCAAGAAGGTGACTAAAAATTTCAAAAAGAAGGAAAATAGCAACAAAGGAAAACAGATCCTCTGTTTTGATGAACATTGTCAAAGAGTGAAAAATTGCAAAAAAGAGAGGAAGAAAATAAGAGAGATTTTGGACCTAGGAGATCAAGCGGATAATTTCATATATCCAGTGGAGAATCGTTTTATTGAAGGAAAAAATTCTATTTTGTTGGGAGTCAATTCTCACCAAACAAGAATAAGCTTTTCCTAAAGTCAAACTATTTGTCAGGAGGTTTACCTTTAACCTGGGAATCAATCTCTAGTGATGATATCAACAACTGTAACAAGAGAATAGCTAATGGTTGTTAGACGTTGGCCTGAAGATCTAGAGGGGGGGTGAATAGATTTCACAGAGTTTTTCGGAATTATTTCGAACTAAAGCGAAAGCGGTTCTGAATCGACTTGCGTCTATTCCGGACCGTTATTGCAAGGGTCGTATATGTGACAAAACCACAAGATAATTGAGATTAACGATGAAGTGATATGTTATCGAATCAATACGTTTCACAGCTGAAAATCAATTAACTTCTGAATTGACAAACTTTGGTTTGCAATGCAGTAATAATGGAATAAGCAAAACGACAAACACTTGGTGATAATGTTCAAATTGATGATGATTCAAGATGTGGTGAATTGTGATGTTTATGCAGAACCTTAATTCACAATTTTAACACTTGAATCGTTAATCAATTTTGCAATTTATGACCAGATATGAACAGAACGTAAATGAAAAGATAAAAGCGACAAGAACACGATATTTGTTCAGACAGTTCGTCGATCGTCCTCGCTACGACTACGTCTGCCCCCAATTCCAAATTGAAATTGGGAAATCTTCCATTAATGTTGAAAGCAGTTTATACAAATAAGAAAACAAAGCGATAAACAATAAACCGAATTTGTCGATCCTTTGAATCTTCTTCCCCCTTAATCTTGAACCAGATCAAGGTGATCCAAGAGCTTCTCTTGATCCCTTTTCTGCAGTGTCTTGAATTGCCTTGAACCCTTGTTCTTCAATCTTCACACTCAGATGGATCCTCGATGAAACCTCTTGATAAAAACCCCCCAAGAAACACCTATCTTGGAGGACAAAACCCTCGGATTTTATTCACCAAAAACCCCACAAATCTTCACCCACTAGGAATCTTCAATTCCGTTCCATGGACGTTATCGAACTCGATCACTAACCCTCAACGCAAGAATGATTATGTGTAATTGTGTTGGAGATGACGAAGAACGAAGATGAGAAGCCTTTGTGTATCTTTCAGTCGTTGGTGTTGTTTTCAATAATTGAACCTTGGACAATATATATGAGAGCTTTTCAGTTGATGCAGAGAAAACCAGAAATTTTGGCAGTTTTGATCAGATAGGTCGACCTAATTTAGGGCTGAGTCAACCTAACAGAGCTGCATATCCTTTGGATGTCAGTTTTGATCAGATAGGTCGACCTAATTTAGGGCTGGGTCGACCTAACAGAGCTGCATATCCTTTGGATGTCATTTGTTCCCAGTTAGGTCGACCTGTCAAAGAAGTAGGTCGACCAGAATCCACTTCAGATGCGTTTTGGGGATATTTTCTCAGATTAGGTTGACCTAGTTGTTGTGTAGGTCGACCTAGCAGAATGATATGTAAATTTCTTCATTTTAGGTCGACCTGTGTTGGGAGTAGGTCGACCTGACTGCTGATTTTCTGAGTTCCTCTTATTTTGCTTGTGTTGAGTCGACCTGTATGCATAGTAGGTCGACCTGCTCTGTTATGAGTGACCAAAGCTTGCTTTTCTTTGAGTTCTTCTGCTTGTACCTTGTTGCTTGTATGCTTGTTGAGTTTGCCATGAATCAAAAACATCTTTGTGAGTGTGATCTTGTATTCACAATGGTATGCTGAACAAGGCGGCGGAGGGGCTGTGGAACTCAATGGTTAGGTTGGGAATTAAGAACATTTCCGACAAATTCGACCCAATCGCAAAAATAAAGGAAATGGAGCATAGAGATAATAAAGAGGAAGAGGCGACAAAGGGGACCAATAATCAAGCATCTCCATGATTATGTTTTCCTTAAACTTGAGAGGAGGGGGAAGTATGGCTAAGAGGAAGAGAGGGATACCATATTCAAAAAGGAGAAGTAGATGTTTGTTTTATTCAAGAGA
The DNA here is from genome assembly GCF_029867415.1 of Vicia villosa. NCBI lineage: Eukaryota > Viridiplantae > Streptophyta > Magnoliopsida > Fabales > Fabaceae > Vicia > Vicia villosa. The sequence goes on along the minus strand of NC_081184.1, from coordinate 23,784,021 downwards.
CAAGATAAGTGGAATAGAGATTAATGTAGTTAAAGAAATGTGGGGAGACAATATTGTGGAGTGGTCGCACTCGGATGCTAATGGGGCGTCGGGAGGAATTCTAACAATGTGGAAAAAGGATTTCTTCACCTTAAACTTTAGCTTTAGAGGAGAAGGATTCTTAGGCCTTTGTGTGGAAAAGGAAGGTAAACTTATTTATTTTGTCAATGTTTACGCTTCTTGTGATATTATAACAAGAAAAAGGACTTGGGATAAGTTATGTGAGTTCAAAAACAAAAATATGAAGGGTTCATGGTGTATTGGAGGAGATTTAAACTCTATCACTTCTTTGGAAGAAAGAATTGGCAAGTCTACACATAGCTATAGGAGGGAGATAATGTTCTTTAAAAAATTCATAGAGGATATGGAGTTGGTGGATCTTCCTACAATAGGAGGCAAGTTTACTTGGTTTAAAAGTAATGGCAAGGCTATGAGCAGGATTGATAGATTTCTCTTATCGGATTGTTTTGTTGAAGATTGGAAGGTGGAGGGGCAATATATTGGCGAACGGGAGGTCTCCGATCATGCCCCCATTTGGTTGAAGGATAATAAAAAGGATTGGGGCCCTAAACCTTTTAAATTCAACAATATGTGGTTCAAACATGAGGATTTTGATGTCTTTGTGGAGGAGGAATGGAAGAAGATTGTGAGTAAAGGAAGAGGTGATTATTGCTTGGCGGAAAAGTTGAAAACTCTAAAAAACCGGTTAGCTTGGTGGAACAAGAACATCTATGGGTGGATAGACCTCAAAATCAACGACGATGGGAAAGAAATGCATTCTTTAGATAACTTGTTTGTTCATTTTGCAGGTAACGCTCCGGATGAGGTGGTTTCGAAAAGGATAAAAGTGGCGGAGGACTTTTGGGACAACTTGAACAAAAGAGAAGGTTTCCTTAGATTAAAGTCGAGACAACTTTGGCTTTCCGAAGGAGATGATAATACCCGCTATTTTCACAACTCTTTAAAAGAAAGAAGAAGAAGAAATTCTATTTGTTCCATTGAAACACCGGGGGGAAGATTGGAAGAAGTAGAAGTTGTTAAAGATTTTATAGGCAAGCATTTTGAAAACTTCTTCAAGGAAGACATCCGAACAAGGCCGGAGTTTAGGGGGATCAATTTTAACACATTATCAATGGAAGAATCTTTGGATCTAGAGAAACCTTTTAAGGAAAATGAAGTGAAGGAAGCAATTTGGTCGTGTGATGGAAGCAAATGTCCGGGGCCGGATGGATTCTCTTTGGAGTTTTACAAAAGATATTGGTATCTCCTCAAGGAAGATGTTATGAAATGTTGCAATGACTTTTATCACAAAGGTAATCTTGTCAAATCCATAACTTCCTCTTTTCTAGCTCTTATTCCTAAAAAGAAGAATCCGCAAGACTTGTTTTAATACCGGCCCATTTGTTTAGTGGGGAGTATTTATAAGATCATTGCAAAGATGCTAGCGGCTAGAATGAGGGGAGTGGTGGATAAATTGGTTTCTCCCAATCAAACCGCTTTTGTTCCGGGAAGAAGTATGATGGATGGGGTACTAATGGTCAATGAAATTCTTGATTGGGCTAAAAAGAAGAAGAAAGGATGCTTATTACTTAAATTAGACTTCGAAAAGGCTTATGATTCCATCTCATGGAATTACATAAGATGGATATTGGAGAAGATGGGATTTGGTAGAAGATGGATGAAATGGATGGAAGCTAGCATTTTTACTAATCATATGTCCATGTTGGTTAATGGAAGTGCAACTAAATATTTCAAGGTTCAAAGAGGATTACGTCAAGGGGATCCCATTTCACCTTTCTTGTTTGTTCTTGCTATGGAAGGATTAACCGCTTTAACCAAGAATTCGGTGATGGTGGGAGACTTTAAACCGTTCAAGTATGGTGATGAGGACTCGGTGGATATCCTCCAATTTGCGGATGACACTATTATTTTAGGAGAACCTACTTATGACAACCTTTGGAGTCTAAAAGTGTTGTTGAGAGGATTTGAATTGGTTTCCGGTTTGAAGATCAACTTTAACAAAAGCAATCTCTTTGGAACTCACGTAGGAGATTGGTATTTCAAGTCGGCAACAAATTTCTTAGCTTGCAAAAAAGGTTGTTTCCCGTTCAAATTCCTAGGAATTTGGGTGGGGGAAGGCGCACACAAGAAAAAAGTGTGGAAAGAAGTGATTGACAACTTGAAATCAAGGCTAACCAAGTGGAAAGGAAGAAGTATTTCCATAGGAGGGAGAGTGACTCTTATTGGTTCCGTTCTTAACGCTATTCCTATTTTCACACTTTCCTTCTATAAAGCCCCAAGTTTAATAATTCAAGAGATAAGAAGTCTTCTAAGCAACTACTTGTGGAGCGGGAATGTGAAATCAAGATGCATTCATTGGGTCAAGTGGGAGAACGTTTGCAAACCAAAGAAAAAAGGAGGCTTAGGCATTAGAGATGTGGGAGAAATGAATAAATCTCTCCTCCTTAAATGGAAGTGGAGAATATTAAAGGAGGACAATGCTATATGGAGTCGATTCTTACTTGTGAGGTACCATAACCCGAAGATAAGAGTACTTGCTTCATGCAAGGAACTCCTAAACCGGGATGATTCAAGATGGTGGAGAGACATTGTTCTTAACGATTTCAAAGAAGAAGATTTGGGTGAAGGGTTCACCGATTGGGTTAGTTGTGAGTTCAAGAACGGATATAGCACTCTTTTTTGGCATAGTTGTTGGTTGATTGATCAACCACTCCGTGTTTCTTTTCCGCATTTGTTTGTTCGTACAATTAACAAACTTTGTGAGGTGAGTGACATAGTTTCTTGGAATAATGGTATAGCTTCATGGAATTTGGATTCCATCTTCAGAACAGAAGCATCCCTCTTTCCGGCACCGAATGCTTTTAACCAACTTTCATCCGCCATGAGCACCGTTGTTGTAGAAGAATTAAGGGACTTAAAAGCATTATTACAAGGTGTAGCGCCGGACAATTTGGCAAAGGATGAATTTCGGTGGAATCTCACCTCTAACGGCGATTTTAAGGTGTCTAGTGTTTCACTTTTGGTGTCTAATGCAAAGGAGCTAGCTTGGCCTCTTCCTACCATTAGCATGTTGGATATTATGTGGAAGATTAACATTCCGGCAAAGATCAAGATTTTCACTTGGAGATTCTTCATCAATAGACTTTCGCTAAAAGTCCTACTTGCAAATAGAGGTGTGTCTATTTTCACTTCCATAGATTGTATTTTTTGCTCTATACATCCGGAATCTTTGGAACATCTTTTCTACCATTGTCATGTTACAAAGGCGGTTTGGAGAAGAATCTACACGTGGTTGGGCGATGAGGTTAAGATCTCTTTAGAGGATTTCAAGAGCTTCGGATGCATTCAAGAAAAGGTTAAAAACATCAATATTAAAGCTACTCTAAACACTATATGGATAGCTCTAATTTGGTGTATTTGGAAGATGAGAAACGCTATTATCTTTGACAACGGGGTGTTTAGTTCCGATGAGGTGATATCAAACATCATGTTTTTTCTTGGAGGTGGAGTTGTAATAGGGAACTTCAAAGTAGGACTTCTTTTTACGATTGGTATAAATTACCTTTACTTTGTAATAAAAATCACTAGTGTTTTCTTGATGTAAGAGTTGCACCTCTAGTGTGATATCTTATATTCAATTGCTTATTAAAAAAAAAAAATGAAAATAAGAAAGGTGATGGACCCATGGTGATGGGTCAGTGTCTAGTAAGGGAAATTTCGCTGTGGTCCATGCATATATTGATTCGTAAAAGCTAATATTGAAAACATCTAGAGAAAGAATTCAAGAAACTCACATGGTCATGTTAAAGACTCCAGAATGTTTAATAATCCTCGTTTCAATAAATATTCACTCATTGGTCAAAGAAAAGGCAGGTTTCAATAAATATTCACTCATTGGTCAAAGAAAAGGCAGTGATATACATGGGAGAATACTTAAATACAATTTTATAAATATAGTTTGTATTATTTATGACAACTATATAATTTTCTCTTATACAAATTTAATTTTTTTTTATTTTCATATTTTAAATGATGTTAAAATACATTTCTCATATTTTTATTGACAAATAGCATAAACCACAGCTAAAAGAATTCTAATAAATTTTCTCCATATACATACTCTCTCATCTTTTAAATATAAATAAAAGATCAAAATTTATTTATTTCAATTTTAAATAAAATACATTTGAACTTTTTATTTATTTAAAATTAAAACAATATATTAAAAAAAGTCATAAAAAACAAAATAATTTACACACGAAAAGTTAATCTCAAAATCACCTTCTTCATATATCTAACACCTTAAAATGAGAGCTTAATCCAAACAACAATAATGATGCAAGATGATGATGAAAATATTTTGGTTGAGAAACTCAAAATCAGATTCAAACCCCTTTTTAAAAAAAATCTTAACATCAATATTAAATTCTAAAATTATATTATATTTTAGCTCAATATAAAAATATATATTTAGTTCAATTTTAAATTAAATATATTTTTAATTTTTAATTTATATTTAAAATTGAGAAAATATATTTAAAAAGTCATAAAAAAACAAAATAATTTACTCACATTTGATGTTCTGCACAGATCTCACAGCCTAAATTAAGGGGGTTGAATTCCCTACCTTTGTTTTCTCCACTTAAATAATTTATTTTATTCATTGATTCATATTCATTTTACACTAAAGGAATCAAAAAGTCCCAACTCACAAAGGTAGTCAATCTTATCCCTATAGGATGAGAGTATAATCCAAACAATAAGGATGTAAGATGATGAAGATAAAAATATTTCAGTTGAAAAATTCAACAAAATTCAAAATCCTTTTTAAAAAAATCCTAAGGCTAGTATTTTAGGTGTAATCTTCTCGTATAATTTTGAACAATATCTAATTTTTAAAAAGAAATTACTTAGTATGCTATTCAAACGACGATTCGGATCAAGGTTTTTCAGAAAGGGGCTGTTTCGATTATATTAACAAAGCCCACGTTCTTTTCGGTCTGACGAATAAGTTTAATAAAGCTCTTGTTTCGATTTGGAAGATGGATGTTTCTCACAAAATAAAAGTTTTTGGTTGGAGGTGTTTTATCAATAGGCTTCAAACTAGAGATTTACTTGTTACTCAGGTATTTTTAACCATTCTAGTGATATCAGGTGCGTTCTTTGTAGAGGTGTTCTCGAATCTTCGATTGACTCTATTACTGTGTCGTATTTCTGGATTGGTGTGGAAGAAGATTGTCGAGTGGATTGATTTTGTGAATTTTGAGGTGGATAGTTTTTTGAGGTGGTGCATGTTTTGCAAGTCCAAAAAAGCTAAAAAAGGAATAGAAGGTTGTGTTTGGTTGGCAACTTCTTGAAGGGAGGAAGATTCTAACGTTTTGGATGTTGTTTAGAGTATCAAGGCCTTACTTTGGAGTTGGTCTTCCATATGAAATATTACACATTCTAATTCTAATTGTAACTTTTATAACTTTAGAAAGAAAAAAAAACCCTCTGTTTTGTCTTTCTTAAATTGCAATAGGGGTGTAATCATTCTTTTCCAAATTTTGTCTCGTCTTTTTCGTAATTGGGTGGGATAACTTTTGTTCTCTCTTTATTGAATCTTGGTTACAAACAAAAAAAGAAACATCCCAACCATTTAATATGTTTTTTTATAAGCCAACAAAAATAATTAGACACGAGAACAATTTCCTCTTCATCTTAGAGTAAACAAAAATAAATTTTTAATTCTATTTTATAAAAGAATTTGATTATAAATATTAACAATTTATTTTAAACATAAATAATTTATATTAAACCCTGAATTTGCAGGTTTCATCCTTTTAATTCAACTAACAATACCAGTTGATATATCTCATCCAAAAAAAAATTCTAAATTATTCAATCTAGAACTCTTTTTTCATCTCAAATCCAAAAATTCATCAACCAAAATTTAGAAATTCATCGACTAGTAACTCTTTTATTTTGTTACTATAAAATTAAAATTAGTAACCTATGTCGGCAAGCATAACTTCACATAGTAAGAGAAATCTATACAATAACAAAAAAGAAGGGATTACTATCATTTTGTCTCAGTGAATGTGTGGTGGAAAATGGGCACTATGTACATGATTTTTGTGTATAAATTACAACATGTAAGAATGAACAAATGCAACACAACCCAATATAACACCAACCTACTAGCTACTACTTTCTATTCATTCAAGCATTATGGTTTATGCTAAGCTATCTCTTTTGCCTCTCTTCCTGATCACCACATTAGGTATGTCTTTTATCTTAACTTTTTTTCTACATTCTATTAGTTATTGCTTTTCACATAGTTTGATTCACTGGTATTGAGAAAATTATCTTTGAAAACATCATTTGCAGTAATAATATTTCCGACGAAGAAGGTAGAAGCAGATTGTGACAAGCTTTGTAGTTTTCAAGAGTCAGAATGTGGTGATGGTTGCTTATGTTTAATCGGGATTGATTATTGCTTAAGCATATCATTAGTTATGAAGATGGTGAAAAAACATCCTAAATTATGTGAGTCTCATGCAGACTGCACAAGAAAGGGAAGTGGGAGCTTCTGTGCTTATTATCCAAATTCGGATATTAAATATGGCGTGTGTTTTGACTCTAGCTCTCATGCAGAAGCCTCATTCAAGAATGCTCTTAGCTCTGAATTCTCAAACTTGTTGAAGATGCCCTCAGCAGTTTCCATTTAATATGTACATAAAAAACCATCCATGCATGCATGCATGATCTCTCTATCTACTTAAATAAAATTGTTTCATATGTCTTTGTTTCCAATTATGTTTGGATTTCTTAGACATTTTGAGTTCAGAAATAATATATGCATCTGTGTGGGGTATGTACTTCTATGTTATTAGTATGTACTTCTATGTTACTAGTTGAAATAATATAGGGTTAATTATGTCAGGGGTCCCTACAAAAACGCGACCCTGCACTTTTAGTCCCTGTAAAAATTTTCTTAGTAAAATGGTCCCTATAAAAGTTGGCGTTACGTAATGTTGTCCCTCCCGTTAGTTTTCACTAACGGAGGGTGACGTGGCTGGCCAGCTGTACGTTTTCATTTGACACGTTGGAGTCCCATTATAATTATTCAGAAAACCCTAATTGTTCCATCTCATTGCCTTATTCTCCCCTCTCACCCATTTATCGTCTTCTTCCTCTTCATTGTTCCAAGCAATATTGTTCTTCATCTTTCTGCTTCGTCTTCTTCAGCTTCGCGTGAAATCCATGGCGTCTTCTTCAAATAGAGGGAACTCGATTTCAGCAGTTCATTCCACAAGTGTGAGCAATCGTAGATGGAGAATGTGTGCCTGCAATGTTCGTATGACATCGTATCGCTGCAAGAACGGCCGTAATAGAGGAAGACTTTTCTGGAGGTGTCCCTTTTGGCAAAGCGATGAAACGTGCAACCTCTTCGAATGGGATGATGATATGGAACCAGGGCATAACATAACGGAGAGTTTAAATGAAGAATGGACAAATGACCCAACTAAGTCAAGAGAGATGCAATCTGTTGAAGCCTTGAAGGAGTTATATGAGTCAGCAATGAAGAAGAATGTTGAATTGCAGATTCAACATAAGGCAGAGGGATTTTATGGAAAGATGAAGACAATTTGCTTAGCAATTTTGTTCATGGTTAATTTGTATTTGTTACTAAAATGTAAATGTTAAGGATCTTGTGTTAAGGGTTAAATGTATTTGTTCATGTGCAATTTTAAGTTTAGCAAAACTTGGGTAATGTGTAATGTTCAATTTTAAGTTTTCTGTAATGTACAATTTGAAGTTTCTGAAATTGAATGCAATTTTGTGGATTTGGTTTAATAATTGTCTGTTACTCATGTTGTTGTTTTAAAAACTACAAGGTTCCAATTTTAAGTTTTCATGTTATTGTTTGTTCCAATTTGTATGATATAAACCTGTTGGATATGGGTAACATCTAACTTGACAGGTTCCATAGTGACCTATCTCCAATGACCTATAAACTGACACATATAATTTGTTTACAACAGCAAGTGTAATTGTATACAACACAGAATATATAAGTAATTGTATTCCATAACATAATAATGCATTGTAATTAGCACATGTTTGCAGCATATTAAGCTGACTTGAGTTAAACAAAATAAATGTCTCAAAAGATGGTAAATAACCATAACAAGCAGCACCATAACAAACAAAGCAGTTGATTACAAAAAAACAGTTTCCAAAATCAACAAAAACAACATGAGTCACTGAGTTAAGCCTTTGTAGATGTCATCCCATTTCTTCATCTTGGGGACACCACTTGTTGAATCCTCTGTTGCTTCATCCTCCTCAACGATCACCAATGGGTCATCTGGTTTTTTCCCTGGCCCTGGAATAGCCTTTGTCTTGAGGCTTCTGAGTCTATCACTCTGCCTTTTTGCCACATCCATATCACTTTTACTTTTTTTTGCTTTTGGCTGCACTTGTGCTGAAGATGTTGTAGGTGGTTTAGGTGGAACCTGTCCAACAGATGATGCACCTACATGTTGTTTGAATGGCTTGTTCTTTGGCTTTTTTGGAGCCGGGCCAAAGAAAATTTTGGGTCCATCCCTGGCCTTTGTAGCACTAGTTGCAGTAGTTGGTCCAGAATCCTTGGCAGCAGCAACTGGTTCCTTATCCTTTGTTGGCTGAGCATCCTTTTTCTTGAAGGGTGAAGAATCCACACTCAACGGCCTAATGTCCAAAATATCATCCCAATCCAGCAAGGCTTCTAGTGTTTCAGCATCCCATTCATAATACTTATCAACAGGTGAAGAGCTTGATGGCTGTGTTGTACCACTTGTGCTAGACTTGGCATTTTTTGAAGATTTGCCCTTAGCCTTATGCTGCAAGAAAGCAAATTACATAAGTAATGATTCAGGTAAGTAAACAATACATTTAAGTGAATTTGAATACCTCTTTTTTTGCAGTCATCTTTGCTTGGACAGTTTGACTGGCCTGTGTAGGCACATCCTCAGCAGTTGTCACATTATTAGTTGGAACTTCTTCATTTTGCACATTAGCTTGGACACCACTTGTTGGACCCTCTTCACTTGGTACATTTGTTGGGACACCTATGGCAACAATTTGCTTGTTTTTCTTGCAAGTCCTTTTGTTGTGACCTAGTTCAAAACAAACTTTGCATCTATGACTAGTATTAGTTCTCTGCCATTTATTCTGATTAACCTCATCAGCTTCTCTCCTACGTAGTTTTTTGGGCCTCCCTGCACCACGTTTGTACAGTGGTGGAAACATATCAGGTTGAGTTGTTTTGGGCCATTTGTTCTGGCCATTCAAAGGGGTGATGACTTCATTATAGCATGCCTCATAGGTACTCTTGTGATAGCACTTGTTTACATAACTCACTGGGTCATCCACCTTCCTATATATGGCTGCCACTGCATGTCTACATGGTATCCCAACTATTTCCCAAAAGTTACAACTACATGTATGTTTCTCAAGGTCAACTACAAAGCTGTCAGTAAAGAGTACATGGGTTACCTGAAATGAATACCTACCAGCATATGTTGCTGTCCAACTAGCACTCTTCTCAATCTCTCTATCTAATCTCTTTAATGGTTTAGACATTATTTGACCATTGTATCCATCTACTTTTTCTCTAAGGGTTGCAAACCTCCCCATTAAATAATTCCTAATCCACTCAAGCATTGTAATAATTGGCTTGTCCCTTTGCAATAAAATGGTTGCATTAAAAGACTCACTCAAATTGTTCATTAACACATCACACTTTGAGAAAAAAGGGAAAGCATGCTTACACCATTTGTTCTTGGGAATTGCCTCCAACCACTCATAAGCTTCCAATTTGGCCTCCTTGATCATAAGCATCTTTGCTTCATGTGCCTCAAAATAGGTAGCCTTGGCAGCTGCCATCATGAGATCCCTGTACAAAGTTCCTCCACCAAACTTTTTTTTGAAGTTTGCATATAAATGTCTTAGACAGAATCTATGCTCATAAGCTGGATACTCCTCTTCAAACACTTGCACCAGTCCCTATTCAAACAACATGAATAATCAATATTAACATACTACATGTTACATTTAAACAACAATAATAATAATCAATATTAAGATACTACATGTTACCTTCTGTTGATCAGATATGAAACACCATCTGCCATCTCCAATATCTTCAATGAGTAACTTCATAAACCAACTCCAAGAGTCTTTTGTTTCACTCTCAACTACAGCAAAAGCAACAGGAAGATATTGGTCATTTGGATCTCTGCCCACTGCAATGAGTAAAATACCACCATATTTGTGTTTCAAATGGCATCCATCCAATCCAATAAAGGGCCTGCATGCCTTTGTCAATGCTTTCTTGGTCCCATCAAATGATATGTAACACCTCTCAAACCTAGGCTTCAATCCTGGGGCAAATGAAGTAGTGTTGATTTTGAATGTATTGCCTGCTGAAGCCCTTCTCAGCTCAGCACCATAAGACCACAACATACTAAATTGTTTGCTTGAATCCCCCTCAACTATTTGTCTTGCAATTTGTCTTGCCCTAAATGCCCTGCACCCTGGAATTTCAGTGGAATACCTTTGTCTAATGTCAGCAACTACCTCATTCAGTTTCATCTTAGTGTTGTTCTTCAAACCATCTACAATAACCTTAGCAACCCATTCTGCCTTAGCACTTTTATTAAAAAACTTTCTCCCACACTTGTGTTTTGCAAATAGTGTCTTTATCCTAAAAGTTGTGGATGTTAACACCCTACTACACAATACTGTATAATTACACTTCTTCTTGTCCTTGCAAACAACCCTGCATCTATTAGAATCATTCTTCTCAAACTTCACATCTCTTCCATTTAGCACATTATGCTCAAGTATGGCATCCTTAAACTGTCTCAATGAACGAAATTCCATTCCCACTTTGAAGACATAATCCTTGCTCAGTTTGTCTTCCTCATTGAACCTTATAACACATGGCCTTTCATCAGAACTATCATCCTCAGCCCCACTATCCAACTCATCTGTCATGTATTCATCTTCAATGACATGTTGCTTCCCCATTTCTTCTGTGATACTAATTTTGTTAACTTGTTGACTTGCTGCACCAGGATTTGCTTCCCCATTTTCTTGATTTATATGCTCAGCAGCTGTTCCATTCACCACATCATCCACATCATCCAGTTCTTCAGCAAAACCCTTCATTCTTTCCTCCTCACTATCATCAAAATGCACATCCCTTACTGATTCATCACTTGATTCATCCTCACTATTATTCTCATTATCTGCTTTGCCCTTCCCCTTCTCCCTAATCCTATCCATAAAGGTACTACCACCTTCTTCAGGTTTTGGTTCACAAAATATCTCAGCATCACAGTTATTTCCAACAACAAACATCACTAACTCAGCAGCATCTGAGTCATCCCTAAATGGCAACATGTCTTCTTCAAAACTACCATTTCCAGGTTTCCACCACATCTTAACAGTTTTTTCATCAAAGTCAGGTTCAATGGTTTTCACTAAGTCACGTGCTTCATAAAACGACCAGTAATCTATGTCTTGGTTGTTAAACCCAATTACAGTCCCACCTTCGTATCTAATCTCTGGGTCTTTCACGAAACAACCTTTTATATAAAACACTACTTTAAACGTATTCATTTCCTGACCAATACATATTACTAACAGTTTTAGGGACAGTTCAGATAAAGTATAAACTAAAGAGAAGTGAATATAATACGAAACCCTAACAATTCTAAATTGGGAGAAGTGCGTTTACCTGGGTCCACGAAGATGGAGACAGCAACGATTGTGAGGGACCACGAGGAGACAACAACCGGAGCGAGGGACCACGCAGAGGATAGAATAAGAAGCACACAGTAGCTGGGACCACCAATGGAGAACCAAAACCACGCGCAGCTAGGGTTAGAGTTTGGGGGAGAACGAAAGTGTGAATTTGACTTTTGTTTTCTGAAGATGTGTACTTGATACACTTAAGTTTGAGTTAATGTCCTTATCCACTGTGGCAAGTTGATTTTTTCTTTTTTTCCATGTCAACAATGCCACGTCACACTCCGTTAGTGAAAACTAACGGGAGGGACTATAGTACGTGACGTCAAATTTTGTAGGGATCTTTTTTCTAAGAAAATTTTTTGAGGGACTAAAAGTGCAGGGTCCCTTATTTATAGGGACTAAAAACATATTTAACCCAATAATATATGTCTTTGTTTCCAATTAAACTGTGATATCTATTTGTGTATTGGTTGGAGACTGTGTTTAGCTTCCTCCTTTCATTTGTCAACTTTTAAATTAGAGTCTTAAATAATAAATGGGTTTGGACCATAGAAAATTAAACTACTAAATCATATAATTTTTAATAAGTCCAAGCCTTTTTTAAAAATTAATAATAAATTGGTACTTAAGTTTAGTAAAAAGAATAATGTTAGATGATCAAGAACCACAACTAAAATAAGTCATGATAGTGACGGTTTTTACTGACCGAATTTTAATTTTGGTCTCTAATTCCTTGGTCGTAAATCTCATTGATGGATATTTTTATATTCATTTAATTCTTTTAACCTTGCTTTATAAAAATCTAATTTATTTTCATATTCTAAAAGGTGTTTTGTAATTCTTTCATTTTCAAATTAAACTCCTAATTTTAAATAATAATCTAGTCTATCATATAATATTTTTATATGACCTCTTGTTCTTTTAATTAAACTATTAAGTTCTATAATTCGTAATCTTTCATTAACTATACTCATTTTCTAGTTTTAAAATATCTTCTTTTCTTATTTTTAATTTAATTAATTTGAATCTTAGTGCTCTGATACCAAAAATGATACCTCATTATTTATTGAAATAATTTTATAATTTATTTTTATTAGCTTAATCATCATCAAAATAGTCCCAAATTTCATCATTTTCTATTAAAGCTAAGTCTATTATAAATTCATCATCATAAAAACTTTCAACTAATAAAATATAATTTATATCACTTTCTAGTGCATAATCTATTTCATTTTCGAAAAGTATAGCTTGTACACATAATTTTCCATATTCTTTACATATTTTTGTTTTTAAGTCATTTGATAAAGTAAATTTCCAAATACATCTTAGTTTTTCATAAAAATCTTTCTCTTTATTTTCAATATTATCAAAATAAGTTATATCTATTTCTTTTTCTTTTTCTTTTATACTAAATTCAGCAATACTCATTCTGTTTAAATTTATAATCTATTTTTTAAATATGTTGTTAAGTCCTTTACTTGGTTTGAAAGTTTATCAATATCACTTTCTTCAATTTTTTCAGGTTCATAAAATCTAAGTGGTTTTGGTATTTGATTTTTTCTTAACTCTAAAAATTTTGATTTATTCATAAAAGTTCCTAGCTCAGTTATTTCATTTTTCTTTGGATAATAAATTTTTCCTATATCTTCAAAAAGACTTGGAATATCAGTTCTATTATTATTTCTAAAGGTAATACTATGATGAGAATTAGTTAATGCATAATTAACACAATAAGTGATTGAAAATATTTTATCTCCTGATCTCATTAAATTTCCTCTAAGGAATTTGTGTTCAAGAGTTAAAGTTTGCTCTAATCTTTGAGTATTTAAAGGTATTCCTATATTTCAATGTATTTCAAATTTTAGTTTACCATAAGCTAAATTTCCTTCTACTACTCCAAGTATTTTATCTACTGGGTCTGTAATTCTATCATCTTTTAATATTAGTTCTACTGGAGAATTTATTCCTTCTTGAAAAGTTGCTTTGATTAATACTTGCACTGCTCCTATATGAATATATTCTATTTTATTTCTATGTTCATCTTTCTTGATATTTTTCTTGAGTTCCATAAGTTTCTTTTTATTTAATAATTGTATATAGGTATGTCCTTGGACATCTGCTATATCAGTTGGTGTTTCATTAATTATTTTACCATAATATATAATATTATCCTTTTGGTTAAATCTTTTCATTATTCCTCCAATTCTATCATTTCCCTTCATATTTGCATCATTAGTTAAATCTAAGTCTTCCTTTTGTATTTTTTGAAATAAGGTTGGATCTATTAAAATACTTCCTTCGTAATTTCCATCTTCTTCTGTAATATGTAAATGTTCTATATCATTTAATATTTCTTTTTCCATTTTTGTTATGCTAGACATGTAAGAAAATTATAATACTTAATAAAAGTAAGTAAATAAAGAAATTATACCTGATCATGATTTCTTCTGAAATTTTGGTCCACCGCTGCTTCCGTAAGTTTATGTGAGATAGTTTATTAATAGATATATATGTTGTGTAATTTAATTGAATGATTCTTGAATAAGTAGAAACATGGTTTTATTGATATAAGTTTATGTTACAACAATGCCCACAAAAGGTCCCAAGTTAAATCCTAAAGGATTAGCATATGTTTCTAAAGAGAAACTTACACAAAGGTTGTTTTCTACAACTTGCCTCTTCCCATTGTAGAAGCACTTAATTATAGCCCTAAACACACATTATAATATTATTTTCTATTTACAATAATGCATAGTACTATTCATCTATAGTCCTACTTATTTAAGATACTTAAACACTACATGAAAAATGACTTTACTTTTTATCTACTTCATGATTCTATTATTGCTTCCCCTTATCCTCATTTTCATGACTCTGTTATTGCTTTCTTTTATCCTCATCTTCATGACTCTATTATTGCTTCCTCCTTGTCCTCATCCTTAAGACACATGGACTTTTCTAGACACTTGGTCACTTTCACGGCATCTTTTTCTTGAAAACATCTTTCACATACATGATTTTCACTCTTTTTTATACTTGAACATAACTCCTTAAGTACACATGGCTTATAATTCATTGTCTCCTTATTAAATGCATAGAATGGTAGCTCAAAAGATGTCAATAGATGGATATCTCTATCTTTTAGTGCTTTCACTATGCCAAATTTGTCTTTTAGCAGCACCCCTACGAAAGCGCTTTTAAGAAAAAGCGCTGGTATAGGTTTTGCTAAAAACAAAATTAAAAAACACGCAAAAAAAGCGCTCTTATAGGGGGAGTTACGAAAGCGCTTTCAAAAAGCGTTGGTAAAGGCATGAGTACGAAAGCGCTTTTCAAAAGCGCTCTTATAGGGGGGTTATGAAAGCGCTTTCAAAAGCGCTGCTATAGGGGGTGGGGTACAAGAGCGATTTTACCCTAAAAAGCGCTGGTATAGCCATGGGTACTAAGGCGCTTTTCAAAAGCGCTTTCATAGCCTTTTTAAAATTAAAATTTTTAAAAACAAAATTATACTAACGCGTTTCATAATCCCTAATTCCTCTTTCTCTGCCATCGACGCTGCCCAAAAAATCTATCGCCGCCCTCACACATTCACGAATTCAACTTGCAAACTTCACGGATTCGCACATTCAACCGTCGTCGCCCTCACTTCGAATATGCGGAAACCAATCTCCCATAACTCACGCACGGAAGAAGTCGAGAGAAGACGAAGGAGATATTGATTCTGAAGAAACGTACAGGTTCTTCCATTTTCATGTCAATTCTTCATTTACGATTGTATGCTGATTCTCTATGCTGATTCTGATGTAATGGGGTTATTTAGGGATTGACTGGGATTAGTTCTTGACTGGGATTAGGGATTGCGGTATTTCTGTAGTTCTTCAATTTTTTGATAGATAAGTTTGGCTTCAATTTTTAATTACTTAAAAATAAAAATAAAAGATTTTTCAGTTGAGTGTTGGGCTAAGATTTTTCAGTTGTTTGGATACTCTGAGGAAGAATTTATTGTTTAGAAGATTTAGGACTTAGTCACGTCCATATTTTTTTCTGCATTACTGTATTTAATTGTCTGATAAATGTGTTCTCTGTTAGTAATATGTTAGTAATTTGTTTTTTTTTCATATTCTTTTGATTTTGGTTTTCTTCCATTAGCTTAATTGATTTCATTTTGTTCTTTGAAGCTTGCTTTACTCAAGCTCGGTTAAAGATTTGTAGAATTTTTTCCAGCAGCTTAGTTTGGTGTTTCATTCCACTAACGCTTTTGAAGACTTGTAGAATTTTTTCAGGTATTCAACCTGTCTATATACTGTGTTGTTACCTTAGATATAATGTTGTTAATATCTGAACAGTTAATCATGTTCTGGCCTTGTGGTTCAATCTGTCTATATACTGTGGTTCAATGGTGCTCTTGTGTCTATCTTTGTGTTTCTTGAAAGCTTATTATTCATGTTTATTAATGTTGGAGAATGAGATAGTTAAGTTAGGTTGGTTATAAGTAGAAGTAAGTAAGTACTAGAACATATGAACTACTTACTGCATTTTTCAAAAATCGAAAGTGTTTAACTAATTGACCAAAATTTATGTTTTTTACTTTATTGGTTAAAATGGTGTCTTAGTTTTTAGATGTTTGCAAGTGATTCTCTAGTTAAAAAAAGGATAATTAAACATTGTACCAATTTATGTTTGATGACAAATAAGTTATAAATAGTTATATTACATGTATCTTTCTGGTCCCCTCATAAAATAATTCCAACTCCCGCCACTGTGTACATGTCACATAATATTTTTCTGTTCTATAACTTTTGAAGTCAATTGAATGTGTAATGAAATGAACCAAAACAACCGGAAAAAAGAATCAGAATTTAAACAAATAAATATATTCAAAAGAGATGAAAATGGGAATTGGATTGGATTTAGTGACTTTATACCATAATCAGAAGTTCAAACTTAATGCAACGTATGTTTGAGATTATCTTTTTTCTATGCTTGCTTGTGTAAAGCCTTATTGTAGGAAATTAATATTCTTATTTACAAGAATATTGTCATGGTCTTGTATGCTATACCAATAGTTCAGGCAAGTAAATTTAAGGTGGATAAAAGAATGACAAAATCACAATTACCTAGAAGAGAAGTTAAAATCCAAATCTTATTATAGTAGGTTCTCTTGTTGGAAAATCTAATATTCCAATTATAGTAGGTTCTCTTGTTGGAAAATCTAATATTGCAAATGAGTTGTAGTTGCGCCTGAAGCGTGATATTAAAGTCGTTTCCTATGTTAATCGTTAAGTGATGAACTTACTAACTTGGTGATAATACTTTGATTTGTGTTAATGGCTTATTTACTGTGTAAGGGAATGAAGTTTTGGCAAAGAATATTGATCTGTGCAAAAGGTTTAGATTCGAGTGTTTGTAGTTACTAGCTAATTGATAATTGATTTCATATCATTTTAAATAATTGAGTTCTAGATTGGGGTTTTTTTGATATTGTGTTAGTAGTGGTGTATTTAACTGCATCGTGTGTGTTTAATTTTACAGTTACTTTGAAGCCTCTGGTTACTACTTGTACAACGCCGATTCAAACCTACCCGTCTCCCACATCAAGTCCAACTCAGGTTACTAGCCCTTTCTTCTTGCTTATAGTTTGTTGTTTTCTGCTTATATATAGTTTATTGTTTATGGTTCTATTTAATTTCAATTTAGTGTCTCTCAATCAGTTTTTTGGTTTATGGACTTATATTACCTTGAAATAAGGTAATGTCTTCTTTAAGAAATCTGGTGTAGGCTGAAATAAGGTACTGTCTTCTTTTAGAGACTCAAACAATCGAGACAACTGTAACTTCCTATCTTTAGCTAACTACCAACTTAACCAATATGAAAGCTATAACTAATAGCAATATGACATAATGTAACCTTCCATTTATAATCAAGGATGGCCAAGTCAGCCATAATAGTGTTTAAGTATGTTACATTTCTAGCTAATGACGTCTTGCTAGACAAGAAGTAATGAAATGAGACATTAACTTAAGTGTTGCTTATTCACAGTAGTATATTTTTGTACTATAGTTGCATAACATTTTATTTCAAGACTTGAGTGGTTTGACAAGATTTATTTCTATTATTCACACTTTATAGGATCTCGTTAGGTATTCTGATCAAGACATAATGATGATAGCTATTTCTTATCTTGATAGAATTCCTTAGTACCTGATAGAGAAACCAAGAAGCAAAAGCATTTGTTTAGCTTAAACAACCAGGGAATGACATAGACGTATACTTGGCACCCTTAATCGAAGATTTAAAGTTTTTGTGGGAGAACGGTGTGGAGGTTTACGATGGGTATAGGAAAGAAAGCTTCAACTTGAGGGCGATGTTGTTTGGAACAATTAATGATTTTCCAGCATACGGAAATCTGTCCGGGTACAGCAATAAAGGTCAAAAAGCGTGTCCTGTTTGTGAAGATGAAACCGATACGACACGATTGGATCTTTGTCAGAAGAATGTATTTCTCGGCCATCGTAGATTCTTAAATTCTAATCATCATTACCGTGGATGGAGAAAAGCATTCAATGGAAAGGCCGAACAACGTACAGCCCCGCCTTTTTTGACAGGTGATCAAATTTTTGAAAAGGTGAAAGATGTGAGCACTCAGTTTGGCAAGCCTTTTGCACATTCACTTGTTAAGGGTGGGTGGAAGAAGAAGTCAATTTTTTTTGAACTTCCATATTGGAAGTCGTTGTACGTAAGACATTTCCTCAATGTTATGCATATTGAAAAAAATGTATTTGACAGCGTTATAGGTACGTTACTCAATATACAAGGAAAGTCTAAGGATGGCCTTAACATAAGGAAGAACATGGTAAACATGGGAATGAGAACTGAATTGGGACCCGTGATATTATTTAATTAGTCAAACAATTTATTTACACATTTCAATGAAAATAATCTAATGTTTATTATGTTTTTATTTAAGGTTGGTGTATGACAAAGTGTTGCGCGGGACTGCATTGTCAAACAGATTCCGTTTTGTGTCTTCCGCCCATTGCAGCGGAATGACAATTGCTACGGAACCGGAATCAGTTAGACAACGCTTAGTCGATAGATTCCTGTCCACCGGCAATACAGAAAGTCTGATTCTTTAGGCGTATAATACCCGACCAGTAGGGTTAGTTTCTCATTCTTGGTTCATCTAATCTTTGTTTCTTTTGCGTAGCAAAATTTTCATATAAACTATTGTTTTAATTTATAGAGCACTCTGGTTGTTGCTTGCTATCAACCCTATAAGAGAAGTGGTATATTTTCTGAATTCGGTAGATGGTGAGTGGACCAATTATCCGGCTATGAAGTCAATGATTGATAAGTAAGTGGGATCGTTCTAAATATTCGTGTATATTTATATATTTAATTATTTGTGAGATTGATCTAAACATATGCTTTTATATTTTTGTTAGATCAATAGAAGTGTTCCGAAGTCAAAGAGACGCACAGGTATCCCGGACTAAATCAAACAAAATTACTTGGATCAAAGTGGAAGTACATTAATTTTCACAATTTTGCTTATAATATTTATGCTACTTGATAAAACAAGACAACTATAAAATCTTATTTGTTCTTCTATGTAGTGTCCGATACAGCGAAACAGTTCAGATTGCGGATACTATGTTTTGAGGTTTATGAAAGAAATCATTCAAACGAATCAATTAGAGATTCCAATCACGGTATGGATTTATAACTTAAGATAATTTCCTATAATTTATTACATTTAACTAAATCATTCATATTATGTTTTTGTTATGTAGTACTTTTATGACTTCTATGCTGCTTCTTACACGAGACTTAAGTTGGAAGAAATCAAAGAGGAATTGTGTCAATTTTATATTCCGCAACTATTCATATAGGTATGAATACATTATTGTGTGAAGAGTTTTATGATTACATTATTTTGATAATGACTTTGTGTTTGAGTTTCTTTGGTGGATATTGGTTCATTTTGCTTAATATTAGTTGACGATGATGACGTTGTTATATGAATCATGTTTGTTTTTGTTGTTGTTAAGTGGTGTTGATAGTTTGATTTGAAACTGGATTGATGACACATTACATTGGTGGATTGATGACACATTACAATATTGGTGGATTGATTTGAAACTGATAGTTTGTTTCATGTTTGTTTTTGTTGTTGTTGAGCCTTTAATTGACCGTGTTGTTCTGTTCATACTTTGCAGGACCAGGCCGGGAAACGATCAAACTTTTGAAGTATAATATTATAGTACTCTAGGGTGGTTACTAACTTTGTTCATACTGTTACCAATATTTGAAGTATAATATTGTTGATGTTACTGATTTAGTTTGTTTGACATGAGTTAGTTACATGTGAAACTATCTATATATATATCATACTTTACATGATTTAGTTTGTTTGATAGGAACTATAATGATGTATATACATAATTTTGGATATTATAATGGTATTATATTAGTATATATATATTGTCCTACCTATGGTTGAAAATATATCGTCGAAAATATATTACAGGTCAAAAATATTACAGGTTGAAAATATATTACAGGTCGAAAATATTACAGGTCGAACTGGGAGGCTTAAATTACAGGTTGCACTTTAAAATACCTCATTTAGCAACGACAGCGCTTTTAAAAAACGCTCTTAAAGGGCCACCTACTAAAGCGCTTTATTGCTAAAAGCGCTGCCTAAGATTAAAAAAAAGCATAAAAAATAAAAAAAAATGCAACCTACGAAATCGCTTTTGGAAAAGCGCTCTTATAGGGGGGGCTACCAGAGCGCTTTTTCCAGAAAAAGCGCTCTGATAGGGGGGCTACCAGAGCGCTTTTTCTGGAAAAGGAGCTCTTATAGGGGGGCTACCAGAGCGCTTTTCTGGAAAAAGCGCTCTTATAGGGGGGCTACCAGAGCGCTTTTCTGGAAAAAGCGCTCTTATAGGGGGGGCTACCAGAGCGCTTTCAAAAGCGTTGTCGTTACCTACGGCAGCGCTGGCTTTGGCAGCGCTTTAAAGCGCTTTAGTAGCCCAAAAAAAGCGCTTTGGTAGCCCTTTTCCATAGTAGTGTTTTCCACTTGTCTTGCTTAGTAGTAGGAGATTAGGTACTTTGTACAATGCTTTCACACATGAATTCTTTCCAATAGCTTGACATTGAAAGAATATGCTTGAAAGTTGATTAGATAAAATTATATTTAAGTGATCATCATCATACATTTCTTCTTTGGAGTCATCTCTTAAAGGAAATTTATTATTACTTACTCCAATGAAGACAAAGTGCTTGGCTGGTTGATTCGTTGTAAAATCCGTATAGGCTGAATAAAATTTTAAATAAATATTTCTTTCTCCAGCAATATTCTTTTTAAAATTCTAGACTGATTCTTTAAAATTATATGGGAAAAGATTAATTTATTCCAGATTTTTACTTAAATAAAGGCATTCAATAAGTTCAAATTGGAACATATTAAATGTTAGTAACTGGGATGCTCCTGGGGTGATTATAGCTTTTACTCCAAAAAGCTTTATGTCCACCATATAAAAACAATTAGTATTTTCTTTCTCGGTCCAGTAAGTAAGTCTTTTTAAATTCTCCTTAAATTTTTCTTCAGAGAATTTAACCTGATTTTCATGCTCTTTTCGAGACATAATTGGCAAATTATCCAGGGAAGAAGGGATTCTTCCTAAGATTTTCATGGATGTTCTTTCTGGTGCATTATTCTTTTTTGTTTCTGAAAAATTTCTTGGGCCAAGATAAATCTCTTTTCTTTATTTTTCTGATTCTCTATGATCATTCATTGCTTTTTCAGCTTCTTCTTTGGTGTCATACCCTTTATAAGTAACTCCTGAGATTTTTGTACAATGAGGGGCTGCTTTATACCATTCATCATAAATTCCAGGAAATGGTCCGTTAAATACTGCATACCATTTCTTAGGTTCTTTTAATTTAATCTCTTCAAGTGGATTCTTTATTCTAAGTTGAGATTTTATAATTTCTATTTCCTTATCGATTAATTCCACTTCCTTTCCAATCAGTTCTTGCTCTTTTATTTTGTGAATTTTTAGTGCTTCTTTTAACTCCAATTGTTGTTTCAAGATTTCTCTTGAGATTCGTTTCAATCTCTAGAAAGTATATCTGCAAGTACGTTCTTTTCGCCTTTAATGTGAGTAATTGAGTAATTATATTCGGCTAATTTCATCTGCCATCTTATAAGTCTCCCTTGCTTGTAAGTTCCTTTATGATTAATATTTTTGAAACCTGCAACATAAGTAGAATCGGTTCTAACAATAAATTCTTTATCAAGAACATAAATTCGATGTTTTTCTAACATCCGAATTAATGCTAATGTTTCTTTTTCATGAGTAGGATAATTAATTTCACTGTCTGAAAAGGTTCCAGACATATATCTACATAGTAATTCTTTCTTTTGGCCAGGGGGCTTAGCCTTCATAACACCTCCCCAACATTCATTTGATGCGTCAGTTTCAATAATAATTAGATCATCATCTGATGGATGATATAATTCAGGAAGATCTCGACATAAATATTTCAATTTAGTAATAAGTATTTCGTCTTCTTTGGTTCATGACCAAATAGCATCCTTCTTAAGTTTTTGTTGAAGTAACTTTCTTTCAGCTGCAATATTTTTAATAAAACCTTCATTTGAAATATATGTTAGTAATCCAAGAAATCTTTGTAATTCCTTTTTGTCTTTTAGTTTAGTGGGAAAATTTTGAAGTTTTTCTAATACATGTGTTTGCATTATTATTTTCCCTTTTTCAATTTCTAATCCTAAATAAGTGATTTTATTTTGAGCTACTATAGCTTTTTTCTTACTTAATACTACTCCATGTTCTAAACACCTATTAAGTACTAATTCTACTTTTCTAAAGTGATCATCTAGATCTTTATTTGAAAAAACTAATATATCATCAATATAAATAAGACAAAAATCTTTGAATTCTTTAAGGATAGAGTCTGTTATACCCCAAAATTTGCCCGCATCTTTTTTCAAGAAAACTTCAATCTAAAAATTAAGAGTTTCATATAATCTTGGATTTTCACATCCTGATTTATGAATACTTGATTTTTAGAATTTTTTCTTATACAGTATTTTGGCTTGCTGTTGAATTTATTCTTACGCAAACGCCAAGTACTGTTTATTGCTTCACACACGCTATTTATTTGATATTTGTTTACAGATAAATAGTACTGACGCAATTGGTACAGAATTAAATCTTTTGCAGGCGCAGAGTCCGGGATTCAGACTGTACTGGTAAACAAGTAAATTATTACTAATTTTTGTTTCCCACTAACTTTTGTACTATATTCCATTATTTTCAAAATCTCTTTTCAAATCTCTTTTTCAAAAATCAAATCTTAACTTTATTCTACACATCTCTCTTTTTCCCAACACTATCATACACTTTCTTTCAAATCTTACTTCCACTCAAATTTTCCTTTTGTACGGAATCACTTCATTCCCCAACGTCTCTATCCTTCTTTTCATTCTATAAATACCTCTCATTTTTTCCATAAAATCTCACATCAAATTCTAAATCATTTCTCAAATTTCTACTTCATATCCATTCTCTCTTCCTCCCCGGCAAAATGGCGAAGCGGATGGAAACATGTTTTCTTATGGTCATCACCATTGCTACGGTGATCATGTCCTTCTTCTGTCTACATAGTCCTGAAAAATGTGGACCTGCGATGGTTACACTCCCGATCATCTATTTTCTGTTGGTCATAGCATGGGTTATTAATCGTCATTCTTAAAGTTTGTCGTATCTCTTATTTTCTTAAATGTACCGTTTACTCGTCGTACCGTTCATTATAGTATGTAATGTTTGTACTGTCAGTATTAAATGTTGTACTATTTGTCATATTGTTGCTTAATTATTCAGATAATATTTTGTGTGTTTTCTGCCAGTCAAATATTTATGTTTCTGTGCATTAAATGATTTTTAGGGTTATTATCGGTAATTTTGCTCGCGTACAGTAAATAATAATTATTTATTATGTCTGTGTTTTTTAACAAGTCATGTAAATAAACTTTCATCTTTCACATAAAACAAAAACAACAAAAAGAAAATTAACTTTGACTGTTGATTTTTCACTCTAACTGTTACATGCCTGAATAGTCAGTTGACAGTCAAACTGCTGACAGTACAATTCTCCGTGTTTTGTACCATCAATCAAATCAAACTTTTGCATTTCAAAATTCCAAGATTTTTGTCCTAGAAGTCTTCTAAATATCACATGATTAGCAGAGACTCAACACTGCACAAAAATTAGGTACGCTTAACTGTCTCCTACACAAACAGTCCCTGATTAGGGTTTCTTGTTTTTTCAGGAGAAACAAGTTTTTGAGACCTCAAATGGATTTCATGGACCTCCATACATCTCAAAGTACCATCATACAAATTTTCAAACTTCAATTCACTCAGACGCACCGTCAGCAGCTCAAACAGTCAACAGACGACCCGTTTGACCAAAAAAGTCAACAGACAGTCAAAAATGAAATTTTTTGTCAACATCCATATTTTGTCAAAGGATTCATCATTTGATCATTAGATGATCATAATTCATCAAGGAAAGATCAAAAATCAACAAAACCCTAAGATTCAAAATTAGGGTTTTCTCCTAAAAAGTCAACTGAACTTTGACTGGTCATAACTCTCTCATCCTTCATCCAAAAAATTCAAACCAAAGCTCATTTTGAAGGAAATTCAATTATCTTTCAAATGAAATTGGTCCCATGGTCATTAGGTTCACCATTTGAAAAATATGAACCAAGACATTATAGGTCATTTTCAAAGTCAACAAAAAGACACTTTTTTCAAAAGGATACACAAGGAGCATCAAAAATCATTTTGACATGAGACCAAAGACATTGGTTAGAGGACTCTTTGAGGTTTCCAAAAAGTGCAAGATCTCCTTCATATGACAAAAAGTGATGGATTTACACCTTGTTGAAGTTGGCTAAATTTTTGGAAAATGCATAAAACCAACTTTGCTCAAAAATGTATTTTTTTTCCAAATGGGGCCAAGTTTTCATAGTTCAAACATGTTTACCATGATACAATGGGCCTCCCACGACCAATACAAAGCCCACATCATTTTTATTCATTTTTGGTTTAATTTTATCCCATTTAAAATTAAATTGAAAATGGAAAATGGAAGGATAATGATGTAGCTTTAATCTTAAGCTAAAGCCTCCACAATTGACTCAATTCTGCAGCAAGAAGCAAGTACAGCAGGCCTAGGGCAAGAGGTGTGGAAAAATTAAGCCATGGTTGCTTAAAATTCAAGCTTGATATATTAAAGAAATCAAGAATTCAACAAAGACATAAATGCTTCTTAGCTTAGTTTATAAGCACTTCAATGCTTATATAAAGGCTATATCACTTCAGCAAAAGAGGGAGGACGAATTTAGAAGCTCCCATAAGCATATATCACTCTTGTAACAACTTGTAAAAATTCAAAGAAACTTGAAATTCGAATTTTAAGTTTAAGTCATTTTCAATACAAACTAAGCATTCAAACATCATCTCTGAACTTCATTGAACTTGTCCAAGTAAATTTAAAGTATCAAAACCTCACAAATCGAGCCCCACAAGCCACGGTTTGTTCAAACATAAATCAACTCGTATTTGATCATACACGCATGCTTAGCAAGATGTAGACATATATTTGAGTTTAGTTTGATGTGTTGATCATTTCTGGAAGTTTAATTAAGTTTTGGATGCTTGTATACGAGGTTACCATTTTTAGGGTTCTTAGATCCTATTTAGGGATTTTCGTTACAAGCAAAATTAGAAGAAACTAAGGCCATATTCGAATTCAGGAGAGAAAACCCAGTCAAAAGAGCATGTCGCGAAAAATTTATGTTATGGTTTAACCCTATTCGCTATTTTGCAGGTTTAGAACACATCTATTATAGCGCTTTTCTCATAAAAACGCTGTTAAATGTGCTGGCTGGAGGTTGAAGATGATGAGGTGTCCTCACCTCATTGGATAGAACGCGCGCGCCAGTATTTTTGAATCCTGGGTTCCCATGTGCGCTTTCCATCATCTTTCCATGTGCCCTCAATATCTGAGCCATCTGATCTCATTAACTCTCAATCCAACGCATCAAAACACTCTCCATAACATGGACCTCATTTAAATACCACACCTGATTATTTTATTTTCTATTTTCTATTTTCATTTTAATTTCTTTGCAAAATTAGTTTAAATAATTCTAAAAATCCAAAAAATACACAAAAAATATTTTTAGGCTTCTAAAATAATATTTTATTTTCTGATATAAAAATATTTTATTTTTCTTCATAATTTAAATATTTTGCATAATTAATTAGTTTATATTTATATATTTGCTTTTTAATTATTTCAACCAATCAAAAAATCATAAAAATTTTTGTTCTTTATATTAAATATAGTTTATATATTATAGGCTAATTTTGTACATATTTAGAATAATTTTCTCTTTAAGTTTTAATTATTTGTGTAATTATTTATATAATTATGTGTTAATTAACTTAATAAATTTCAAATCAATTTCAAAAATCCCAAAAAAATTAGTTTTGTTTTAAAATTAATTAACAAGCATTTTGAACATATTTTGAACTTAATTTTTAGGTTTGAAATTTATTTTCATCTTTTTTCCTCATTTTAATTTAATTAATCATGCATTAATTATAATTAAAAACAATCATAAAAAACCAAAAACACTTCTTTTATTTTCTTGCAATTTAAATTCCTAGATAAATGTATAGGTTGTCAAATTCATGTAAATAGCGTAGTTTACATTTCCTGCACAATCGATGTAATAGCGTAGATTTACTTTCCGCATTTTAAATTCCAGCACATATAAACTGCGTGTATGCCAAAGATAAAATTGAATCGTTAGATCGCTAACTTCAAAGATAAAATATTTGAATCCAAACACAATCACACTTGCACCTCTTAGGGTAATCCCTTTCTCATTCTTTTCAAAATCAAAATCAAATTCTATTATTTCAAACGCAAAATCGAACTTTTGTTTATATCCGGTGAAAGGATAGATTTTTAAAGGAAATAGGATAAAGACCTTATAACTCAGGGTAGACCTCCTAATTTGCTTGCTCAAATCAAAACAAACAAATCTCTCATATATCATTGTTTTTCAAAATAAAACTTTCAAAAAAAGACAATACTTTGTATATATCCAAACGAGGATCATTACGAAGTTAACGTTCTTTTTTCAAAAAACATCTTTTGAAAGATAAAAACACTTTGTATACATCCGCACAAGGATCATTACAAAGTCAATTTACAAAGGTTTTTGGAACCACATACGAGCATTTCAAGGCAATCGAAAAGTAATTGAAAACAAGTGAGCTAAGCAAATTAAAGAGCCCATGGATAACCATGGATACAAAGGGTGCTAACACCTTCCCTTTGTATAACCTACCCCCTTACCCAGAATTTCTTAAAGGTCTTTTTTCTGTTTCTTTTATAAACCTTTCCTTAATTGGATAAAATAAAAGGTCGGTGGCGACTCTCTGATTTTCAAACACAAAAGCAGAAACAAAAAAGAGTCAGTTCGCGTATCTCTCCGCGAGAGGTATGGCAAAAAACCGAGCGCGCGACAGAACTGGCGACTCTGCTGGGGATACTTTCTAAAAACAAAATGTTTTCAAAAGGGGTTACCTTTAGAGAATAGATCATTCCGATGTTTTCAATTGTTTGACTTGATTGCTCTATTTTTCAAAAGGTTGTTTGGTATTTTGCTTGTGTGAAAGATTCTAACCCGAATCTCGAGATAACTTAAGTATGTGACAATAGACCAAGGAAACTGTACGGCATGTACCGATACGGTTGATCTGGTAGTCACCGTTAGTGCGATACTTTGGTTTATACTGATGTCCCTTGAAAACGATCAAGGAGTATATTAGGCTTCCGAAATGTCATTAAACACTAATTTGTCTTAGAACCTTTTAGTTGAACTTGACTTGTGGCCTATTAAGTGGCTAGCTTTGAAGTTGATCGAAGTTAGTTATCCTCGAGGAATATTTTGATCGGCCGTCCGAGCGCCGTATTGAGATGTTACCTCCAAGGATCATAGAACCCGAATACTATTCTAGGACAGGTTTTTACCAACTCAACTTCAGTGGGGAGGGTATCACCCATGGACTTCATGCAAGCCTTTAAACTTAAGGCTATTGTTTGATTTGTTTTTGTGTGCCACATGTTTGACATCATAACATCATAAGAATCATAAGAATATCATTTTCTCACTAATCATTTCAAGGATCAAAGAGTTTACCTTTGTTTTGTTATTGCAGGTAATGGCTCCCGCCACCAGAGATTACATCCGAATCAACATCTCAACGGTGCCATCTGAACTGAAAAACTTAGTATCAGAATTCCCCAGGAATGTTCAATTCACCGAAAAGCACGGTCACCTACTCCATTTGGTTACCTCAAAATTTGAAGAAGACATGATACGGGTCATGTTCCAGTTCTTTGATCCTGAACATCATTGCTTCACCTTTTCTGATTACCAGTTAGTACCCACTTTGGAAGAGTTCTCTGAACTAATTGGATTACCTGTTCGAAATCAATTACCTTTCACTGGTTTAGAAAGGATTCCAAAACCTGAAACCATTGCTGCTGCCTTACATTTGCGAAAGTCAGAAATCGAGTCCAATTGGGAAACAAAGAGTGGAGTTAAGGGTTTGCTTGCTAAGTTCTTAATGGAAAAGGCTCGATTACTACTAGAAAACAAAAGTTACCCAGCTTTTGAGGAGGTTGTGGCTCTTTTGATCTATGGGTTGGTTTTATTCCCTAATCCCGACCAGTTCATAAGTGTACACATTATCAATCTTTTCCTAACCCGTAACCCGGTACCAACATTGCTGGGAGACATTCTACATTCTCTACACACTCGTACCATGAAGAAACGAGGAACTCTCATGTGCTGTATACCACTACTGGCTAGGTGGTTTACATTTCATCTTCCCCGATCAGTGTTGAGAAATGAACAAAGAATGCAATGGTCTCGCAGGATTATGTCTTTGTCTCATTCAGATATCCGGTGGAACAACTTCTTTCAAAGAGACATTACTATCATTGATCATTGTGGAGAGTACCCTAATGTGCCACTACTTGGCATCAAAGGGGGCATCACTAACAATCCCTCTTTAGCTTTACGCCAATTCGGATATGCACGGAGCAACGGTCCTCATGACATGATTATCCGTGGCATTGTGTTTGATTACGAGGATGATTCCCACAGACATCGACGAAGGTTCATACATGCGTGGGGAAGTGTCTATAGAATAGAAAGCAAAACTTTGGGACAATGGAATTCTATTCCTATGGAACCTTACCTCAGATGGGTTCGGGCTCATGCTCAGAAACTCATCATGCCATATCCCGCTATTCTACCTGTGACTATTGAGCCAGAAGTCGAAGGAGACGAACCTCAAGTTATTCTACATCCGGATATGCCAACTGACCTGGCAGAGTTGCAAAAATCTTGGGTTCAACTAAAAGAGGAAAGAGATACCTTCAAAGCACACTGTCAAGACTATGAGAGAAGATTATTGGAGCTCACCGGACAACTCCAAGAAGAGCAGCAGATCAACACATTCCTGGGTGCAAAGAGAAAGCGTCCATGGGAGACCTGAGGGATCCTTCATTTTCTTTATTTATTTCTGTTTTGTAAGCCCGAATGAGGCAAAAAAGAAAAAAAAGAAGAAAAAATAATAATAAATTGTTTGACTAACAAATGTTTGTTTTTCTTTTGTTTTAACAAATCTAAACTCTAAGATCCTTGAAAACATTGCATATACATTTCATTCATTGCATATACATTTCATTCATATACATTGCATAACAGGTTCACATGACGGATTTCTCATCTCCTCGCTGTTTATTTCAGTCAGAAGAGATGGAATCTGAAACAAGCATCAAGAATCTCGAAGCACAGAACGCCCAAGTTCAAGTGGCAATTCTGGAACTGGCAAAGGGGCAACAATAACTGAAAGCCCTGATGATCAAGAAGAAAAAGAAGCCCAAAGGATCTGTAGGCTTGAGCCAACTGAAAAGAAAGATCAAAATCCCAGCCAAAAAGTTCAAAAAGCCACCGATCCCTGAAATAGTCGGTGATGGTGAACAAGGAGACAATCACAGCAACCAGGGTTCTGCCAAACCCTCTCTCTCTTCTAATGAAGAAGATTATCATTCTGGAGACGAACAGGATGATGACAAGTATCAGCAGTTGGAGGAACGCATGAAAGCTATGGAGATACAAAAAATACCTAGCTTAGATTTCAATGATCTGGGACTCATCTCAGATGTTGTTATCCCTCCCAAGTTCAAAGTTCCTGTCTTTGCAAAATATGATGAAGTTTCTTGCCCAAAACTACATCTGAGGTCCTATGTAAGGAAGATACAACCTCACACAACAGATAACAAATTGTGGATTCACTTCTTCCAAGAAAGTCTGTCGGGTACACAACTCGAATGGTACTACCAGCTGGAAAGTACAAAAGTTCATACTTGGGAAGATTTAGCTGCTGCTTTTTACAAACAGTATCAATACAATGCTGATCTTGCACCAACCCGTACTCAACTAAGGGGCATGTCCATGGCACCAAAAGAAAGTTTCAAAGGATATGCACAAAAGTGGAGAGATATGGCTGGAAGGGTTCAACCACCCTTATCTGATCGCGAGCTGGTCGACATGTTCATGGGCACTTTAACTGGCCCTTTCTATAGTCATTTGCTGGGAAGCTCATCATCAGGTTTCACTGACCTGATATTGACTGGGGAACGTGTCGAAAGCGGCATTCAAAATGGAAAAATTCAAATAGGCTCTTCCTCTGGTACTACAAAAAGTCCCATCAGTGGGAGAAATGAGGTCAATACAATGCACAGTCTGAAAGGTCGCAAAAGTGAGCAGCACCAATCTGTGGGGGCAGTTCTGATCTCCGCATCTGCACCTCAAAAAGATCAACAGCCAAAATATTCGCGTCGACCAGATGCGCCAAAAAGAAATTTCACCAGAATCAATATCCCAATCTCTCAGGCATTGCAGCATTTGCTAAAAGCATATCTGATCACATTAAAAGACCCTCCAAAGAATGTCAACACTTCCTCTCCGAGTTATCGCCCCGATGCAACGTGTGCGTATCACTCAAACTGTCCAGGACATGACGCAGATCACTGTTGGGCCCTGAAAAATAAAATACAAGACATGATAGATGCTGGGGAAATTGAGTTCGATCCTCCAGAAACTCCAAATGTCATCACGGCACTGTCGCGGGCGAAAAATCGTTTTGTTCCTCTTTTTTGTGGGATGAGACACCTGATGCCTTCTTTGGGCTCGAGTGCTCATAAAAATATGATTTTTCTTTGTTTCGACCAAACTTTTTATTATTTCCAAAGGAGGAAAAGGAAAAAAGCTGCAATAACCTAAAAGTGGGGGGAGATCTTGGGTAAGAGGGTTGGTTATACGAAGGGAAGGTATTAGCACCCAACGTATCTGTAGTACTCTACAGGGTTCTTTATTGTTTTTTATTCTATGCTATGGTGAAGGTTCTGTTGTGAAATAGGTGGGACCTAAGGTGTTTGTTTGATTATGCTCGCAAAGATCATCGCGATCCTCTGCATACATATCCCTTAAAGGGAATCAGAGCATCTGTAGCTCGGGGTCTACGGGTGCTAAGGTTTGAATGATTTTTTTTTGTTTTGTTTTGCTCGCCAAGGATCGACCTTGTGCCTACGTATTCTCAAAGGGATGTTGAGAAAGTCAGAGCAATCGTAGTTCCCACTTATGCTAGTGGAAGCAAAGGAAAATAGACAAATGTCGTCTAAATGCTAGATGTATCTAATCTATATCATCACATACATCTGTTTGTTTTTGTTTGAAAATCTTTTCATTATAAGCCCGGGGCCATGCCACTTAGGGTGCTTAGAATGATAAAGATGTTTTTTGTTGTTTAACCAGCCTTGTGGCAAAAGTTTCAATGAAGTCAGCCTTGTGACAAAAACTTTGATTAATCAGCCAGCCTTGTGGCAAAAGTTTCAATGAAGTCAGCCTTGTGACAAAAACTTTGATTAATCATCCAGCACGGTGGTAAAACAGTTTGATTGATTAGCCAGCCTTGTGGCAAAAAGTTTGATTGATTGATTGTTTGTGATGATATAGAAGAGATACTCCTAGCATAGAGATGATAAATGTCTAATCTCCTAGGGTATTTTGATTTGGATATTGGGGATGCTTATAAGAAGCCCGTGGGTCCTTGTACGAAGCCCAAGAGGAGGCTATCCGAGGGTCCTTGCATTGTAAGCCCAAGAGGAGGCTATGGGAGGGACAATCCAGGGTCCTTGCATTGTAAGCCCAAGAGGAGGCTATGGGAGGGTCACTCGTTTGTACAAAGCCCAAGGGGAGGCATGGTATAGTTGGTCTGAGCTCTTAGAGCGATTTCACCGGGAAACCATACTCTATGTCCTAACCTAAACTAGTGGAGATTCTTTGCACGAAGCCCAATAGGAGGCTATGGGGAACCTAGTGTTGTACTAAGTTGAACAAGCATACATATCACACATATGAACAAGTACGAACAAACATGAACAAATATGAACAGTTATATATAAGCACATATATATGACAAGGTGTGTGTATATAATGGAGTTTATGAAGGAAATATACCTGTAAGCATGATCCATTTGTATACACAGGGGTTCGGGACTTATACTCGAGGAAAGGTCCACTTGAATTTATTCGAAGCTATGTAAACAGGTATTTACAAAGGGCTTGGGACTTATACCTACATGGAGGCCCATGGTATTTTTGGGAAGATTTAAAGAAAACCTTCGTTTTTGGTTTGTTATTCAAAGTTAAAAACAAATTGATTGAGATATGTACAAAAGGCGTACAATGAAATACCTAATTTCATGTACTGGAGTGGGTATGTACAAAAGGGCTTGGGGCTTATACCTACATGGAGGCCCATGGTATATTTACAAAAACATGGTTGATTGTTTATTTACAGACGTGTTGTTTGAAAAAACGGTTTGAAAGTTTGTTTTGAAAGAAAGTTTATTTATTTTGAATAAAAAGACTGTGTAAAAAGAAAAAGGAGTGGGTCTTATACTCTCTAATATTCGAGAGGCCCCACATCATTTTGAAAATCAATTGATCAATTAAAAAGATTTAATCAATAGTTTCAAAAAGAAATGGTTTATTGTCTTTGAAATGAATCGTGATCGCTTGTTTTAAAATGATTTGAATTTTGAAAGGAGTCAAATTAATCAAGATAAACAAAAAGATTGTTTTCAATTAACACTTAGATGATTAGGGTTTATTCAAAAAATATTTACAAGTGATTAGGTTAAAAATTAAATGAAAAAAACAATATTTAAAGTATTAAAAATACTTAAAAATAAGTCATTTTAAACCTATTTAAAAATGTATCAAATAAATATTTTTTGATGATTTTTTTTGGTATTCATAAAATATGTATATTAAACAAAGAGTATGCAAAAAATGAAGTTAAAATGAGTTAATTTGCTATGTTAATTAATTAAGTGAAGTTGTTAAGAAAATGAATGAGAAAAGTGGCAAAAAATAAGCTTTTGGTCCTGCCAGGGTTTGAACCCACGCCCTCTCTCTCACCAGCCAAAACACACAACCAACTGAGCCACGCTTGTGGCTTGTTAATAACACGCATCAAACTGATTATATTTTAAAACTTGGATTTGAAATTTCTGAAACAAAAATGGCGCCAAGAACACACCTTCAACTGATTTTTGAAAATCTTTGAAACTGGATTGTTTTGATCAAGTAGATAGTCTATCTTGCTCGGTTTTGGACGAGGAATACAATGGTACCAATTAATTGCATTTATTTTCACTCTAAGATCATTGGTTTTCTGATGAACACGAAGAACCCTAATCTTATGATTCAATCTGAAATTGTGTATAATTGATGAATTGTGAAATTGATTGAGGGCTATTGATCAGTGATAGTGCAGAAACAAGATAGCAACTCAATTTTTCATTTATGATGCATGTATGTATGAGTTTGAAGTTCATAGCACTTACCTTCAAAAACGGCCAAGCTGGGATTCGAATTCTGCAATAGAGGTGTTACAGAAGTTGTTTGATGATCTGGATAGCTTCAATGGACCATATGGAAGGTGTCTGGATGCTTGGAGTGGATTGAAAACATCTGGATCAGTTGGTGGAACCCGATCTGCAGTTGCTTCAAGTATGAATCGAGCTTGGTGATTCTGAAGTTTTTGATTGATGATGAGTGTTGGGATAGTTCATATGTGATATATATGAGGTGTTGGAAGTGTTAGTTTGGACAGATATAGCTTGGTATGGATTTTGGCATGATAAGGTTCAATATATGCAAATATGGAAGTGAGGTAGTGATTTTGAGTTTTGAGGTGTTTTTGGGTGTATGAGTGATTCAAACACATCCCATATGGTGTTTATGGTTTGCTAGAATCATCACTTTGGCCATAACTTCAAGGATTTGGAGGTTGAGTTTTCTACCTCTTTGAAAACTATGAAACTTGCAATTCAAGAAAGAAGAGAGAAAACCTATAATTGTGAGGTTTTGGTGTGATTTTGAATGAGGTAAAGACCTCTATTTATAGGCCAAAGTTTCTGAATACAAAGCTCTTGCAAGTTGATCAAGAATGATGATTTGGCTTAAGAGATAAAAAGGAATCTTTCACATTAAATGCAAATGGTTAAAAGTGACTTAACCATGGTTATTTCTCAAGCTTCTTATCCTCTTCCATTATGATCTCAAATCAGAAAATATCATTCAATTATTGCTTCTATGCATCATTACTTGGATCATTTGGCAAATTGGTTCATAACTTAGTGAAAATGGCATGTAATTTCAAGTGAAAAGTTCACTAATGTCAAAATTCAAAACCATGGCTACACTCCATATTTTTTCATGCTCTTGGACATTTTGGAAAGCTCATGTTACACACTTCAAAACCCTAGTTGAAAGTTTCTTCAAGATCCTTAAGGAAGTGGGTGAAAAAGATCCATGAACTTTGAGAAAAATGAAGTTTCAAGTGAAATTTTCCAAAGATGCCAACTTTGAAGCTCCATATCTCTTAAATGGTTGATCTTATGGAAAAAATTTATATGTGTCAAAGTTGTTTATTGGATCAAAATCTACAACTTTCATGTTGGAAGTTTTTTTCAGTTTGTAGGTGAAATTTTGAGTTATTCCCCTCCAAAGTTTGGAAAAAACCATGAAAAACACTTAGAAAAATTTTCTAAGTATGAAAGTCAAACTTTTGACTTTTTGATTCTTGATTGATTTTCTTGATTTTTCTTGATCAAATGACTTCTTATATTATATATGGATGATTTAAAACTTCAAAAGTCATGGTTGACCAAAATTCCTCAAAAGTCAATGGTGTTCTTGTACAGTTGACTTTTTCAGTCGAATCGCGTTTCTGGAGATTTCAAATGAAACAGGCTACCCTCACCAAATGAATGGTATGAATGAATCACATTGAAGCATTAGAGGATATTGAGCCATGGTTTGAGTTGTGGCACCATGTCCTGATTAAAAAGTCAGTTGTTCAGTGAATTAGGTCAAAAACCCTAATTGTCGACCTGATGAAATTGATGTCTGTGGATCTTGAATTGAGATGTAATTTCCATTGGATATTGTCATAGGGATTATTTGAGGATGATTGAAATCTTTGATTGACTTCCTGGGGTTTTTTAGGGTTTCCCAAATGTGATCCCTGATTTCAGTCCCTGATAGTTCAAAACCCTGATCTGAGGATTTGTCTGATCAATCTTTGTGTAGGAGATGTTATGAGCCAATGGATTAGGCTAAAATGGTGTACTTGGGATGTGAGGTCATGTCCCCAAGGCATTGTGTCAAATTCTGAGTAAAAGTCAGGAGTATGCTATCTTCAGTCAAAACCCTAATCTGGTTGGTTCAGAGCCTTTGAGCTTGTGGAAATGAATCTCTGAGGACCAAATGTTGATTGTTGATGAAGATGATTCATTTGAGATGAAGGGAGAACAAAACCCTAGTTGATTGTTGCTTGTACTGATGAGTGATTTCCTGATTAAATCCTGCTAAGTCACAAGTAGCAAACACAAGCTATGCAATTTGTTAGAGATGCAGATGATGCATATGCAATGATATGAGGTGGTATCTTAGGTCAAAAGTTGGGGTATGACAGGCACCCATGCCGAAGCATGACAAAACTGTCAACGCTATCCTAGACACTATTTACATCTATGATGTGACCGAATTGTCAACTCCGCTCCTTGAAGTCAAAGGAAAGCTAATCCAAGCTGGTTACTTTCCAGGTTGTGACCCTGATTGCTTTTATTGCACATGCCTGCCCAATGGTTGTGAAAATCTGAGAATGGGAATTCAAAAATGGATGGATCACCGTATCATTATGTTTGAGAGGCTCCCTTCTATGGACGTTTTATGCGAAGTCTTTGCAAACGGGATGAGAATAGAGGATGTCTCAGTGATCTCCAGCTTACCATTCAAAATCTCTGCCAAGGCTCCTTTCAAAATTTCCGCTACACTCAAGGTGGCATCAGTAATCATTGCTAGTCCAACTCCATTTCCATACTCCTCAGATAAAGCTGTCCCGTGGGGTTACGACACTAATGTTTATGTCCATGGAGTTAAGCAGGGTACCTCGACTGAAGAGGCCACGAAGTTAACTGCTCCAACTGTGGATAATATTGTGGGTACCAGCAAGATCACGAGAAGTGAAAGGATCTTTTCACCAGAAATTTCTCCAAATGTTGCTACCGGTCCAGTCTAGGTCGCAGTTCCTAATCAAGATATCAACGCTCGAGGCAAAGAGCCACAAGTTGAGCCAGTTCAAATACCGGTGGAGGTCACTGTTGAAGATCCATCGAAGCAAGAAATGGAGGAAATATTGAAAATCATCTGCAAGAGTGATTACAATATTGTCGAACAACTGGGGCACACTGCTTCAAAAATCTCAATGCTGTCTCTGTTAAAGTATTCAGAAGCTCATGCCAAAGCTTTGATGAAGTTCCTGAAAGCTGCGCATGTGCCTCAAGAGATTTCAGTCGATCAATTTGAAAATTGTTTCCAATCTAACAGTGACCAATGGCCTCGGTTTCTCTGATGTTGATCTAACCCCTGCTGGAAAGAATCACAATAAAGCCCTACATATCTCCATTGAATGTAATGGCACCACTCTATCTCATGTGATGGTAGATAACGGTTCTTCTTTGAACGTGTTACCAAAAACAGTACTGGAAAAGCTTGACTTCGAAGGAGTTGTGTTACAACCAAGCGATGTTGTGGTAAGAGCCTTCGATGGGTCATCAAGAACAGTATACGGAAAGGTGAATCTCCCAATCAGAGTGGGCTCTCAGATCTTTGATTCTACCTTTTACGTAATGGAAATTCACCCAGCATACTCCTGTTTACTAGGACGCCCTTGGATACATGGGGCAAATGCTGTAACTTCTACCTTGCATCAGAAGTTGAAATATCCAGTAAAAGGAAAGATTGTCACAGTTTATGGCGAAGAGGAATATGTGGTTAGTCACCTGAGCAATTCCAAATATGTCGAGTTGGATGACGAATTCATCGAAACTCCCTGCCAATCTTTTGAGGTGGTCTCTCCAGATGTCTCTACTACCAAGCATATTTCTGCTACTCCAACTACAACTATGGCTTCTCTCAAAGATGCCAAAGCTGTGATCGAAAAAGGTGATTGCACAGTATGGGGACAGATCCTCGATATACCTTACAAGTCCGACAAGCTAGGCCTGGGCTATGATAGTGGAAATCAAAAGAATGATCAAAGTCCTTGTTCTGGAGGATTAATGTCACATTTCATCAGCCAGGGAGTAAACGCCATTGAAGACGATGGAGTGTTCTTGAACCATATCATTCAGCCATATCCAGATGAAATTCCACCCATTTCCATGGGAATGTGGGATACTTTGGGAGATCCAAGCGGCGGATATAATTATCAATATACCGCACCTCAGAATTCTTTTATTGCTATGGAAGATATTACCCCAACTGGATGGGGTGATCAATTTGAAAATGACAAAAGTTTCACAAGTTCCATCAATGAGCAATATCAAAATCCACCTAAAGAAGTTTGGGATACTTTAGGAGAGCCAAGTGGCAAAAATGACTTTATGGTGAAATATTCCGCTCCTCCGAGCTCACAAGTCGCCATTGAAGACATTGTCCCAACTGGATGGGATGAACATTATGATGACAATTTTACTCCTGAAAACACCAGGGAAACACCAAATAACGAGGGTTACTTTCTGTCACAGTACACTACTCAGCAGACTGCACAAGTCTCCCTCAAAGACATCATCCCGACTGGATGGGACGGTCTTATCGAGTATCTCGCTCAGCCAACAGAGGTACCTCAACCTGGATCCTCATATCCAACAGATCATCCTACTTATCCTGAAAGATCACCGGCTCATTTCCCCACTAAGGAAATCAATGTTGTGGAGGATGAAGAAGACAACTGCAACTGGAACAGCTGGATACTCCCTGCTCACCACAATGGATTGAACAACAGGGAAGCTGAGGATATGATCTCCTTTGATCCGGAGTAAATGCAATTCCCTGTTTTCGTTGTTTATATTGTGCAAAGATAAAAATGGTTCTTGTACTGTCGAACCATGGACTTGAAAGCCGTGTGCCTTGCCCGAAGCACACTGGTCCTTTTATAAGGGTTTGTCATATCATGATCATGTGCATTCATTAAAATCATGGGACGTTTGCATATTCAAATTTTGTGATCCTTTTTCTTTCTTTGCTTTATTCATTTTTTCAAATAGCTATGTTTTCTTACACACACCCACATAATAAATATAGATTCACATTCACTCTGGATCCAGTCGATAACGACTCTGCTATTGCCCGTCATGACTTTGAAAATACGATCTACCAAACTGAGGACGAAAGTGAGGAAGATTGTGAAGTACCAAGAGAACTTGCAAGGCTGCTAGAACAAGAAGAGAAGGCTATACAGCCTCATGAGGAACCAATTGAGGTTATCAACTTGGGCAGCAACGAAGAAAAGAAAGAAGTCAAAATAGGGGCTGATTTAGAAAACAGTGTCAAGCAAAGACTGATTCAAATGTTGCAAGACTACGTCGAGATATTCGCCTGGTCCTATGAAGATATGCCAGGCCTTGACACGGACATTGTGGTTCATCGCCTGCCAATCAAAGAAGGTAGCATTCCAGTCAAGCAGAAACTACGAAAGAGTAGGCCTGATATGTCAAAAAAGATCAAAGACGAGGTTGAAAAGCAATTCAATGCCGGCTTCCTGAAAGTTGTAAGTTATCCTCCTTGGATAGCTAACATCGTGCCCGTACCTAAAAAAGACGGGAAAGTCAGAATGTGTGTAGACTACAGAGATCTGAACCGGGCAAGCCCCAAAGATGATTTCCCTTTACCTCACATCGATGTACTGGTTGATAATACCGCACAATGCAAGGTATTCTCCTTTATGGATGGATTCTCAGGGTACAATCAAATCAAGATGGCACCCGAAGACATGGAAAAAACAACCTTCACAACACCCTGGGGAACCTTTTGTTACAAAGTAATGCCCTTTGGTTTAAAGAACGCAGGAGCAACCTATCAACGTGCAATGGTAGCTCTATTTCATGATATGATTCATCAGGAGATAGAGGTGTATGTCGATGATATGATTGCAAAGTCCAACACCGAAGAAGAACATCTGGGTCATCTACACAAGCTGTTTGACAGACTCAAGAAATACAGGTTGCGACTGAATCCAAATAAGTGTACCTTTGGAGTAAGATCCGGCAAACTCTTAGGTTTCATCGTCAGTAGCAAAGGTATTGAGGTTGATCCTGCCAAGGTCAAAGCCATTCAAGAAATGCCTATACCCCGTACCGAGAAACAAGTCAGAGGATTCTTGGGACGTCTGAATTACATCGCCCGATTTATTGCCCACATGACCACTACTTGTGTGCCGATCTTCAAACTGTTGAAGAAAGATCAAGTGGAAAGGTGGAATGACAAATGCCAGTTAGCCTTTGACAAAATCAAAGAGTATCTCCAAAAACCGCCAATCTTGTTACCACCTGTGGAAGGAAGACCCCTAATAATGTACCTAACTGTGTTAGAAGATTCAATGGGGTGTGTACTGGGGCAACATGACGAGTCCGGCCGAAAGGAGCATGCAATCTACTATCTTAGCAAAAAGTTTACCGATTGCGAAACAAGATACTCACTACTCGAAAAAACTTGCCGTGCCTTAGCATGGGCGGCTCGCCGACTAAGACAATATATGCTAAATCACACCACTTTCCTAATCTCCAAAATGGATCCTATCAAGTACGTGTTCGAAAAACCTGCTCTCTCTGGAAGAGTAGCAAGATGGCAAATGATCTTAACAGAATATGACATTCAATACACTTCACAAAAAGCAATCAAAGGAAGTGTGGTAGCTGATCATCTGGCTCATCAAGCAGTGGATGATTATCAAGCATTGAACTTTGACTTCCCAGACGAGGACATTATGCTAGTCAATGACTACAAACAACCAGGACCAGAAGAAGGACCCGAGCCAGGATCCCGGTGGACTATGGTTTTTGACGGAGCTTCTAACGCACTTGGCAATGGCATCGGAGCTGTGATCATTTCTCCTGCAGGAGGTTATACACCATTCACTGCCAGATTATGCTTCAACTGCACTAACAATATAGCCGAGTACGAAGCATGTATTCTGGGTCTCAAAGCTGCAATCGATCTAAGAATCAAGTTCCTGAAGGTCTACGGAGACTCGCCCTTGGTAATTTACCAAGTCAAAGAGGAATGGGACACGAAGCACCCGAATCTAATTCCTTACAAAGAATATGTGCTGAGTCTGATTCCTTATTTCGAAGAAATCACTTTTGAACACATCCCACGCGAGGAAAATCAACTAGCTGATGCCTTGGCTACCATGTCATCCATGTTCAAAGTCAGGTGGGACAATGAGGCGCCGACGATCACCATTTACAGACAAGATGAACCATCCTATTGCAATGAGATCAATGCCGAAGGAACGGGAGAAAAACCATGGTTCCATGAAGTAAAAAGATATCTCGAAACTCAGGAGTACCCTGAAGGGGCGTCCATCAACGACAGAAAGTTTCTAAGGAGGTTTGCCGCCAAATTCTTTCTAAGTAATGGAACCCTATACAAACGTAACCATGACTCGACTTTACTTCGATGTGTAAACAAGAAGGAAGCAGAACAGATTATGGAAGACATACACGATGGTGCCTTTGGCACTCATTCAAGTGGACATACAATGGCTAAAAAGATCCTCAGAGCAGTTTATTACTGGTCTACCATGGAAACGGATTGTCATCATCATTCCCGAACCTGTCACAAATGTCAGATATATGCAGACAAGGTACATGTACCTCCAGTCCCGTTAAACGTCCTGACAGCTCCTTGGCCTTTTGCAATGTGGGGTATTGATATGATTGGAGAAATCAAGCCTACTGCCTCCAACGGACATTGCTTTATCCTGGTCGCCATTGACTACTTCACTAAATGGGTAGAAGCAACTTCATTTGCTTCTGTCACCAAGAATGTTGTGGCCCGGTTTATCAAGCACAATCTCATTTGTCGGTATGGCATTCCCGAAAGGATCATCACGGACAATGGCACAAATCTAAACAACAGAATGATTACTGAACTCTGCACACAATTCCAGATCAAACATCATAATTCCTCTCCATATCGACCAAAGATGAATGGCGCAGTGGAAGCTGCCAATAAAAACATCAAGAAAATCATACAAAAAATGACAGTAACCTACAAAGACTGGCATGAGATATTACCTTTTGCTCTTCATGGTTATCGCACATCTGCGCGTACTTCAACAGGGGCAACTCCATTTTCCTTAGTCTATGGTACGGAGGCAGTTCTTCCAATTGAAATTCAGATTCCTTCCCTAAGGATTATGAAAGAAGCCGATCTAGACGAAAACAATTGGATTCAGACCTGGTTGGACCAGATAAACTTGATTGATGAGAAGAGGCTCGCAGCTATTTGTCATGGTCAGTTGTACCAAAAGCGTATGATCAAAGCCTTCAACAAGAAAGTCAAAAGTCAGGCATACCAAACCGGCGGCTTGGTTGTCAAACGCATCATCTTACCACAAGGTGATCCCAGAGGCAAGTGGACTCCCACTTATGAGGGACCATTTGTAATCAAGAAAATATTCTCCGGCGGTGCCATGTTGCTTACCACCATGGATGGCGAGGATTTCCCACACCCTGTGAATGCGGACATAGTCAAAAAATACTTCGCTTGAAAAGAAAAGCTCGCTAAGTTGAAAACCTGAAAGGGCAACTTAGGCAAAAAAATGAATGAGCGTCTCGGTGGATTGAAAACCCGAAAGGACGATCCAGGCAAAAATTAGAGACCAAATAATACTATCCCGGTAGGCTGAAAACCTGAAAAGGCAGCCTAGGAAAAAGTTAGGGAATAAAGCGTACAACTATGTTCAGTTCAGCTGCCTACTCACCATCAAGATTCAACATATCGAAGACGCCGATCAGTCCAATCACTTTCTTCCAACAAGCGAGGGATGAGATGCTCGAAGACAGATTGGCAATAGCAGAATTGAAACTTGACTGGATTGTTTTCACATAGCTATTTATCTTTATAAATATTTTCCAAAGCTTTATGACAATTTCCTACTACTAGGATTTTTGTTTCCTTGAACTAACCAGCCTATCATGGCTCTTTTTCAAAAATCAATGCAGCTTAGGCTCAAAATCAACGTTTTCACTTTTTCTGTTTTGAATACGTAAACGTCCCAATGATAATTTTGAATGAACATGTGCATTTGAATATGATTGATGTTTACCAGGAAAAACAGGAACAGCATTCAGGTAATGTCTCAATCATTGGGACATCATCCCGAAACCAGCACCAGAAGAAAATCCCCAAGAGAAATACATTTCTCAGCAAATTCCTCGATAAGATTTTTCTCTCCAAA
Source organism: Vicia villosa (assembly GCF_029867415.1). Classification (NCBI taxonomy): domain Eukaryota; kingdom Viridiplantae; phylum Streptophyta; class Magnoliopsida; order Fabales; family Fabaceae; genus Vicia; species Vicia villosa. Next base: position 23,741,107 of record NC_081184.1, on the reverse strand, counting down.
CGAAGTGATTCGAGAAATCTTATCCCCCAGCAGGGCTGTTCCAGATTACTATCTCCAGAAGGTGTGGTCTCCACACCAGGACTTGGTCAAATAGTGCATCGGAGGATTATGCATCTTCCTCATTCCCACTCAAAAGATCATCAATAATCACAATACCTTCATCTCCAGATGACTGACTAGCTGGGATTTATTTTCCCAATCATACATCATATATCATATATCATACATCATACATCATATATCATTCATCATACATCATACATCATACATCATACATCATACATCATACATCATACATCATACGTCATACGCATATTCATACACAACATATAATATTTCATGACAAACGCATACATAACATGCATATTTCTCCTTTAGTTAGAGAATCTCATGCATTACATACATCATGCCATTGCATATCACTAACTTGATTTTTCAGGCAGACAGATGTCTTCAACAAAGATGTTCTCAATCACATACAGTGTCCTCTTGAACTCTATTCAAATAAGCAGTCCTCTCAGATATAATCAAGCCAAGGATTCATTCTGAAGAGATCTCTCTTTTCAAATTACTTATCAACTCAAAAAACAAGCAACGCAGATCTAAAGCTGATACCTCAGACGGTTCCAGAACGATCTACCATCAAAGATCTAAAGCTGATACCTCAGACGGTTCCAGAACGATCTACCATCGAAGATCTAAAGCTGATACCTCAGACGGTTCCAGAACGACCTACCATCGAAGATCTAAAGCTGATACCTCAGACGGTTCCAGAACGATCTACCATCGAAGATCTAAAGCTGATACCTCAGACTGTTCCACAACGATCAACTTTCAAAATCTAAAGCGGAAAAACTTTGGACAGTTCCATAACAATCATCCTCCTAGACTTAAAGCGGTAACCTTGGACGGTTCCGAAACAGTCAACACAAAGACTTTCAAATCCTTCATCAAGATATAATCAATGGATTCATTCTGATGAACAAACCATCAAACACATTTGCCAGGGGGCATCTGAAAGCCCATCCCAGGTAATGTTTCAATCTTCCAACCACATTTCTCAGACAACATTCGAAGACAAATTCCAACATCACTCGCGATGGAGGTAAGTGCAAATTTTCAGGGCATCAAAAATATTCAATCATCTTCCACCTTCAGATTTCAGACAATCTCTTCAGGTTTAAGAAGATTGAATAGGGGCAACTGTTATACCCCAAAATTTGCCCGCATCTTTTTTCAAGAAAACTTCAATCTAAAAATTAAAAGTTTCATATAATCTTGGATTTTCACATCCTGATTTATGAATACTTGATTTTTAGAATTTTTTCTTATACAGTATTTTGGCTTGCTGTTGAATTTATTCTTACGCAAACGCCAAGTACTGTTTATTGCTTCACACACGCTATTTATTTGATATTTGTTTACAGATAAATAGTACTGACGCAATTGGTACAGAATTAAATCTTTTGCAGGTGCAGAGTCCGGGATTCAGACTGTACTGGTAAACAAGTAAATTATTACTAATTTTTGTTTCCCACTAACTTTTGTACTATATTCCATTATTTTCAAAATCTCTTTTCAAATCTCTTTTTCAAAAATCAAATCTTAACTTTATTCTACACATCTCTCTTTTTCCCAACACTATCATACACTTTCTTTCAAATCTTACTTCCACTCAAATTTTGCTTTTGTACGGAATCACTTCATTCCCCAACGTCTCTATCCTTCTTTTCATTCTATAAATACCTCTACTTTTTTTCCATAAAATCTCACATCAAATTCTAAATCATTTCTCAAATTTCTACTTCATATCCATTCTCTCTTCCTCCCCGGCAAAATGGCGAAGCGGATGGAAACATGTTTTCTTATGGTCATCACCATTGCTACGGTGATCATGTCCTTCTTCTGTCTGCATAGTCCTGAAAAATGTGGACCTGCGATGGTTACACTCCCGATCATCTATTTTCTGTTGGTCATAGCATGGGTTATTAATCGTCATTCTTAAAGTTTGTCGTATCTCTTATTTTCTTAAATGTATCGTTTACTCGTCGTACCGTTCATTATAGTATGTAATGTTTGTATTGTCAGTATTAAATGTTGTACTATTTGTCATATTGTTGCTTAAATATTCAGATAATATTTTGTGTGTTTTCTGCCAGTCAAATATTTATGTTTCTGTGCATTAAATGATTTTTAGGGTTATTATCGGTAATTTTGCTCGCGTACAGTAAATAATAATTATTTATTATGTCTGTGTTTTTTAACAAGTCATGTAAATAAACTTTCATCTTTCACATAAAACAAAAACAACAAAAAGAAAATTAACTTTGACTGTTGATTTTTCACTCTAACTGTTACATGCCTGAATAGTCAGTTGACAGTCAAACTGCTGACAGTACAATTCTCCGTGTTTTGTACCATCAATCAAATCAAACTTTTGCATTTCAAAATTCCAAGATTTTTGTCCTAGAAGTCTTCTGAATATCACATGATTAGCAGAGACTCAGCACTGCACAAAAATCAGGTACGCTTAACTGTCTCCTACACAAACAGTCCCTGATTAGGGTTTCTTGTTTTTTCAGGAGAAACAAGTTTTTGAGACCTCAAATGGATTTCATGGACCTCCATATATCTCAGAGTACCATCATACAAATTTTCAGATTTCAATTCACTCAGACGCACCGTCAGCAGCTCAAACAGTCAACAGACGACCCGTTTGACCAAAAAAGTCAACAGACAGTCAAAAATGAAATTTTTTGTCAACATCCATATTTTGTCAAAGGATTCATCATTGGATGATCATAATTCATCAAGGAAAGATCAAAAATCAACAAAACCCTAAGATTCAAAATTAGGGTTTTCTCCTAAAAAGTCAACTGAACTTTGACTGGTCATAACTCTCTCATCCTTCATCCAAAAAATTCAAACCAAAGCTCATTTTGAAGGAAATTCAATTATCTTTCAAATGAAATTGGTCCCATGGTCATTAGGTTCACCATTTGAAAAATATGAACCAAGACACTACAGGTCATTTTCAAAGTCAACAAAAAGACACTTTTTTCAAAAGGATACACAAGGAGCATCAAAAATCATTTTGACATGAGACCAAAGACATTGGTTAGATGACTCTTTGAGGTTTCGAAAAAGTGCAAGATCTCCTTCATATGACAAAAATTGAGGGATTTACACCTTGTTGAAGTTGGCTAAATTTTTGGAAAATGCATAAAACCAACATTGCTCAAAAATGTATTTTTTTCCAAATGGGGCCAAGTTTTCATAGTTCAAACATGTTTACCATGATACAATGGGCCTCCCACGACCAAGACAAAGCCCACATCATTTTTATTCATTTTTGGTTTAATTTTATCCCATTTAAAATTAAATTGAAAATGGAAAATGGAAGGATAATGATGTAGCTTTAATCTTAAGCTAAAGCCTCCACAATTGACTCAATTCTGCAGCAAGAAGCAAGTACAGCAGGCCTAGGGCAAGAGGTGTGGAAAAATTAAGCCATGGTTGCTTAAAATTCAAGCTTGATATATTAAAGAAATCAAGAATTCAACAAAGACATAAATGCTTCTTAGCTTAGTTTATAAGCACTTCAATGCTTATATAAAGGCTATATCACTTCAGCAAAAGAGGGAGGACGAATTTAGAAGCTCCCATAGGCATATATCACTCTTGTAACAACTTGTAAAAATTCAAAGAAACTTGAAATTCGAATTTTAAGTTTAAGTCATTTTCAATACAAACTAAGCATTCAAACATCATCTCTGAACTTCATTGAACTTATCCAAGTAAATTTAAAGTATCAAAACCTCACAAATCGAGCCCCACAAGCCACGGTTTGTTCAAACATAAATCAACTCGTATTTGATCATACACGCATGCTTAGCAAGATGTAGACATATATTTGAGTTTAGTTTGATGTGTTGATCATTTCTGGAAGTTTAATTAAGTTTTGGATGCTTGTATACGAGGTTACCATTTTTAGGGTTCTTAGATCCTATTTAGGGATTTTCGTTACAAGCAAAATTAGAAGAAACTAAGGCCATATTCGAATTCAGGAGAGAAAACCCAGTCAAAAGAGCATGTCGCGAAAAATTTATGTTATGGTTTAACCCTATTCGCTATTTTGCAGGTTTAGAACACATCTATTATAGCGCTTTTCTCATAAAAACGCTGTTAAATGTGCTGGCTGGAGGTTGAAGATGATGAGGTGTCCTCACCTCATTGGATAGAACGCGCGCGCCAGTATTTTTGAATCCTGGGTTCCCATGTGCGCTTTCCATCATCTTTCCATGTGCCCTCAATATCTGAGCCATCTGATCTCATTAACTCTCAATCCAACGCATCAAAACACTCTCCATAACATGGACCTCATTTAAATACCACACCTGATTATTTTATTTTCTATTTTCTATTTTCATTTTAATTTCTTTGCAAAATTAGTTTAAATAATTCTAAAATCCAAAAAATACACAAAAAATATTTTTAGGCTTCTAAAATAATATTTTATTTTCTGATATAAAAATATTTTATTTTTCTTCATAATTTAAATATTTTTCATAATTAATTAGTTTATATTTATATATTTGCTTTTTAATTATTTCAACCAATCAAAAAATCATAAAAATTTTTGTTCTTTATACTAAATATAGTTTATATATTATAGGCTAATTTTGTACATATTTAGAATAATTTTCTCTTTAAGTTTTAATTATTTGTGTAATTATTTATATAATTATGTGTTAATTAACTTAATAAATTTCAAATCAATTTCAAAAATCCCAAAAAAATTAGTTTTGTTTTAAAATTAATTAACAAGCATTTTGAACATATTTTGAACTTAATTTTTAGGTTTGAAATTTATTTTCATCTTTTTTCCTCATTTTAATTTAATTAATCATGCATTAATTATAATTAAAAACAATCATAAAAAACCAAAAACACTTCTTTTATTTTCTTGCAATTTAAATTCCTAGATAAATGTATAGGTTGTCAAATTCATGTAAATAGCGTAGTTTACATTTCCTGCACAATCGATGTAATAGCGTAGATTTACTTTCCGCATTTTACATTTCCGCATTTTAAATTCCAGCACATATAAACTGCGTGTATGCCAAAGATAAAATTGAATCGTTAGATCACTAACTTCAAAGATAAAATATTTGAATCCAAACACAATCACACTTGCACCTCTTAGGGTAATCCCTTTCTCATTCTTTTCAAAATCAAAATCAAATTCTATTATTTCAAACGCAAAATCGAACTTTGGTTTATATCCGGTGAAAGGATAGATTTTTAAAGGAAATAGGATAAAGACCTTATAACTCAGGGTAGACCTCCTAATTTGCTTGATCAAATCAAAACAAACAAATCTCTCATATATCAATGTTTTTCAAAATAAAACTTTCAAAAAAAGACAATACTTTGTATATATCCAAACGAGGATCATTACGAAGTTAACGTTCTTTTTTCAAAAAACATCTTTTAAAAGATAAAAACACTTTGTATACATCCGCACAAGGATCATTACAAAGTCAATTTACAAAGGTATTTGGAACCACATACGAGCATTTCAAGGCAATCGAAAAGTAATTGAAAACAAGTGAGCTAAGCAAATTAAAGAGCCCATGGATAACCATGGATACAAAGGGTGCTAACACCTTCCCTTTGTATAACCTACCCCCTTACCCAGAATTTCTTAAAGGTCTTTTTTCTGTTTCTTTTATAAACCTTTCCTTAATTGGATAAAATAAAAGGTCGGTGGCGACTCTCTGATTTTCAAACACAAAAGCAGAAACAAAAAAGAGTCAGTTCGCGTATCTCTCCGCGAGAGGTATGGCAAAAAACCGAGCGCGCGACAGAGTCCATCCTGCGTTGGAAAATACCTGGTGATTGTTTCATTCCCATTGGAAGAACATTCCATTCATATTAACCTTGAGGACAACTAAATGCTGTTAAAGCTTTAGATTCTTCTGACAATCTTATTTGATAAAATCCAGATTTACAATCAAAAGTACTAAACCAATTCATATTTCTAACTCTTTCAATAATTAAATCCTTTCTTGGAAGAAAATACGCATCACCTTCCATAGCATCATTTATTTGTTTATAATTAATTTCCATCCTTTTCTTTCCTCTTTTAATCTCATTATGATTTTCAACATAAAATGCTGGTGTTGAATGTTTACTTTTTGATGGTCTTATTAATCCTTTTTCACACATTTGCTTAATATCTTCAGCAAATTCATCTCTATCTTGTTTTGTGTATATCATAGGTTTACATTTAATTTCTTTTGCTGGGTCTTTTAGTTTCAATTCAACTAGTTCCATGTTTTTATTATTAATTTTAGGATCTAGTGGGTTTTCACTACACACTTTATCTAATAGTTCTTCAATATGTATTGGGATTTTTCTTCCTGGTTCTAAATTAATTAATGCATAACGCATTTTTCTACAAACTAAATCTATAATTTTACCAAGTTTTAGTCTGGAGAGCTCTGATTGTTTTCTTGAATAAATTGTTTGTGAGGAATGTATAATAGGGATATCTATAATTTCTTTTAGTTGTTTTCCTTTAATATATGGAGCCTTAATCGATATATACTCTAAGTATTGGCAAAAGGGTGCATATAATTGTAAGAAATTATTTACTATTATTATATCTAACCCTGTTTCTTGTTGATATATTGTAGGTACTATGAATAATTTATTTTCAATATTTAAAGTAATTCGTGTAACTACCTAATTTAGTGGGTGTATTGAGCCATCTGCTATTTGGATCTTTAATGGTTTCTCTAATCTTTTCCATTTACTAAATAATGCTTTGGTTGCTATACAAATATTTGCTCCTGTATCTATATAGGCTTCAGTTTCTTTGTTTACTTTTTCAATTTTAATTTTGATATATGTACTATTCAGATTCTGTTTCTTCTGAAGATAATTCATCCTCTATATATTCATATACACTACAGTCAGAATCACTTAGTTCATCTTCTAATGGTTCTAAATTATATATTTTATATACTTTCTTTATTAGTTTTGATTTTTCTTTAAGATCTTTTTCTTTCTTTGTTGGACACTCATTGGCATAATGACCTTCTACATTGCATATCCAACATACACATTTCTTTTTTCCTTTTGGACAATATTTTTTAGGTGTTTGTTTTCTCTTTCTAAAATACTTTCTTCTAGTATTTTTATAGGCCTTTTTTCTTTGATAAGTTTTTCTTAATTTATGTTTTCTTTTATAACTTTTTCTACTTCGTTGATTACAAGCATAATTTCCTGGTTGCTCTATCTCTGGTATATCACAACAATGTGAGGTTCTATCTCTATTTAATTGTTTAGCTCTTGTACTCTTTATGCATTGTCGTCTTAATTCATTATATAAGATTTGAATAATTCCTCCTAAGGTATCACCTAATTCAATTGGTTGGGATTTTCATATATCTCTTATTTTTGCACTAAGTGGATATGGTAACTTGGATATGAAGACTCCTCGATATATTTCCCTAGTTTCATTATCTAATTCATAATAGTATTTTTTATACTCACAAATGAAACTATCTATTTCACACATATTACATATCTGCATATTAATTAGATGAATTTCTGCCCTTTCTCGTAAACGTTTATTTACTTCTGTTTTGTGTTCAAGAGTATTGTAGCCTATGAATTCTTTATATATTAATTCCATTATTAGTTTAGCAAATTGTTGATTATTTTCTACCATTCCTATATATTGATTCCATGTTTCATCGTTAATACTCGTTAAGAATTTCAGCACATTTCCTGTTGTTCTATAAGCTATTAAATTCTTGACATCCATTAGGTTTATCTTAGAAAAATTTTCATCGGTTGCTATAAGCATAATCATATCATTAGACCACCTTTGTAGTATATCCTATGAATTTCTTACACAGTCTAAGTTTAATAATTTTTTAGATTTAGTTTCTTCATAGTAAGGTTTAAATTCTTCCGCAACTTTTGTCCATTTTCCACTAGCCTTTGCATAACCTCTTTGATTCATAGTTTCATTTTCATAGTTTTTCCAAGAACTATGAGGATTCCAACTCTCTTCACATTTTCTTTTTTGTTTAGAATTACTTGTTTCTCCTTTTTCCATAAATATTTCATCTATATCTGATTCAGATCCTAATTCAGATCCTATTTCTGAAGAATTATAATTTAATATTACTTCTTCATTCTCTTCCTTAGTTTCTATTTTTTCCATTTTTTCTACTTGCTTGTTTTCTTCTTCTATTATTTGTAGTTGTTCCATCAATTGTCTAATTTCTTCAATATCATTAGATCTTCTTAATGCTTCTATGTATTCAGTTTTTATCCCCTCCATGAAGATGATGGGTTTATTAACATAAATGTAGTTATAGGTTCTTGTTTAACTACTTTTAGTTGGTTTACTTCTTTTATTCTAACTAATATTTCTTCTAAATCTTTTATTGTTATACTTCTATTACTTTCTTCATGATTTAACAAGGTTTCTAATTGATAAAGAATTTTTCTAATTTTTTGAATATTTATATCTTCATCAATTTCTTTATCTCTATTAATTTCATCAAGGGTTTCATGTATATTATTTATTTCATTAAGACCATTTTCTATTTTATTAAAGGTATAATCTGCAATTCTATTGGTATTTTCTATTAATAATATAATATTTTTATTTATTTCATTCATTGTGTTATTTAAATCTTTATACATCACATCAATTTCTTCAGATAATGACATTATTTTAAATTTTTGTGGCTATTTCAACTTTTTCTAGTAGTGAACAAATACAATAAAGAAGATGTGTAAGACATTATTAACACTTTTAAAAAATAATAATAAACAATTAATTTTTTTCAAAGGGAATTTCTTAATAGAGAGTTCATTTGTAAAATAAAAAAAAACCAAAACGCGCCCTAAGTTAAAGGGAAAAAAAATCTGGAAATACATCTTTGTATACATTAATATGAAGATTTATCTCCAGATACTATTTTTTTCAAAAACTTACAAGAATCCCTTCTTCTTCCTCACTTCTAAAAAAACAACTCTAAATCACCAAATTTTTTCAAATCACATTCTCTCAATAATTCAAGCAACTTCAAAGCTTTTTTCATCAACACCAACGTAGTAACAGGAAGTCCCGAGGCCGAAAAAACTTTATTTTGACTTAATTCGATTTTGTTTACTCTGAATTTATTACTTAGTCATTTTTTGCATATCGGTTGTATTATCTAATTCATCATAGTATACATTTACTATATCGTCAATTTCATCTGAGCATCACTAAAACAACTTAAAATTTACTTTTTGGTGTGGTTATAGATATGCATATCTCTAGATTCTATCTAGTGTATTTTGGGAGATGCATCTCCGAAATAAATTTGGAAAAATATACTAGTTGTATATATTGGTTTTAATGTTTTGGGCGAAGAAAAATGTGTGTTCTGAGATGTATCTTTGAAATCCGATGAGCATTTTTAAAATTTTATAGGGTGTTTTTCCATCACATATGACTTATTAACAAATTCCATTTTCAAATAATTAATATATATATATATATATATATATATATATATATATATATATATATATATATATATATATATATTAATATTATTTAAAAACATATTTAATAAATAACGATCTGACATAGGTTGAAGTGTTGAACCTCAATTCGATCTTTAAATCTTAAAAAATAAGATTTTTCTGAAGAATAAAGGTTGAAGATGAAGATAGATGTGAAGAGGGGAGGCAAGAGAAACGTTGTTGTGAGAAGCCAGGGAAGAGAGGGAAGTGAGATAGATGTGAAGTGAGAAAGGAAAAAATAGAAAAAGGCGAAGAAATGTAGATAGGATAAGATGAAGAAAGGGGACGTTAGGGTTTCGGGAGAGAGGAGGAGGAAGAAAGAGAAAAGTGAGGGAAAATGAGTCTTTTCAAATGAGATGGATGGAAAAAGGGAAAATTGGGAAATATGTATGCCACTTGGACCTATGGAGAAATTTGATTGGTTGGAATAAAACTTTGAATTAGCAAATTACAAAAAAGGGCACTCTAAAAGGCAATTTTATTTTTCAAAAAGAGTATTTTAGAGTGTTTGGTAGAATGTCTTATTATTAGGAAAAAAAATTAAAATAACCAGGTTTAATAAAAAATTTACAGAAAAAACTAACTTTTCGGGGTATTTACCAAACTGTCTAGGTTTGGGACAGACTGGAAGAGAATGCGCCAAATGAAATGGCGCATGCATGGTCCACACGCCAAACCATTTGGCGCAAATGAACAAAAATTAGGGCAAAATTGTTTAAGCCATTTGAAATGGCGCATATGGCCATGCCTTAACACATAGGCGCCAAACCATTTGGCTCCTATGTGTGTGCCATTTTTTTTTCAAAATTAACCCGTTTCGGGTATTTCCGCGCACCGTTTTTTATTCCGGTCTTTTATTTTCGTAAAAACGTCTGATAAATCGAGTTCGTAAAATTATCACTAAGTCTAAATAACGTTTGCGTTATCGATATCGGTTTTTCACAAAAGCACAATTTATTGATGAGAGACCGATGAACGGTTACAAGAGTTGGTAAGGGAAATTGATACATTGTCGTAAAAAAAAATACAGATTATATTAAACTTGCGACGAGGTCGCGCCACGATTAGGGCATCTTTTTCTATTGTGCCCCACCTGACGACAAATGCTGCATTTTCGTTCCATTTTGTCGTGGACGTCCATTTCGGTTCTAATCCGTGTACTATTGGGACGCCCTTTTTTCTTTCGCCGCATTGCGTCGTTGTGCCAAACTACCTCTCCATCATACTCAGGCCAGTAATCCTCCTTGGCCACCACAGGGAACGCAACACTGTAAACTCTGAGCAATGTCTGAGTCTTGTAAATCGGAGACAGTAGTGATTTAGCGTCGCGGTGCGCATACGCACATGCCGCTATGACGTGCGAGCAAGGCATACGAAAAGCTTGAAACCTTCCACAGTCGCACCAATCTTCGTCCAGAAGAACCCTATATTGTTTTCTTGGCAATCCCTCATTGTGGTCAATTGTCTCCCGCACACTGAACGTGCGATTGAAACGGTCGAAAGAAGTTACTTGATGAGTGTTCGCTTTTGCCGATTGCTGTTGCATAAACTTCATGCAACTATCACTTAATAGTTGACCAGATTGCCTAACATCACCCCATTTCCTCCCTCTCGTTGAGAAGAGTGAAGCCATCCTAAAGTATGTAGCCTCCACTAGTGCTGTGATTGGAAGGTTACGAATGCCTTTGAAAACGCCATTCATGGATTCCACGAGATTTGTCGTCATATGGCCCCATCGCACGCCCTTGTCGTAAGCCCTTGTCCATTTCTCCCTAGAAAGGTTATCTACCCAACTACCTGCCTCTGGATTTGTCATTACAATCTCACTCCGATAATGCTGGAATGTGGGTTGGGTCAATGCATAACCAGCATTGACCAAGGCCTTTCTTAGATGTCTGTCCTTGATCTCCCGCATGAAGTTCTGGGCGATGTGGCGAATACAATAGACGTGTTTTGAAGGGAGGTCATGCCATCCGTTTGCTGGATTATTATAAGCACTCTCTATGGAAGCGTGCCTATCAGAGATTAAACATATGTCAAGCTGAGGAGCAACATGTTCTCGGAGGTTCCTTAGAAAGAAATTCCAACCCGCCGCAGTTTCACCTTCGACGATTGCAAACGCCACTGGAAATATGTTGTTGTTCCCGTCTTGTGCAACCGCCATGAGCATGGTTCCTTTCTATTTGCCGTATAACCATGTCCCATCAATTTGAAGTATGGGTTTACAATGTGCAAATCCCCGTACGCAAGGTTTGAACGCCCAAAAAAGCCGATGGAATATTCCATTTCCTTGGACAGGGTTTCCATCCGGGGCATGCGCGGGTTGTGTCTCTAGAATAGTAACAGTGCCAGGTGCGTAACTGTGTAGCGCATTGAGGTATCGGGGAAGAATTTTGTATGACTCCTCCCAGTTGCCGTAGACTGTCTCAATTGCCTTTGTTTTTGCAACCCACGCCTTTCTATAAGATGGAGTGTAGTTGAAGGTTGTAACGATATGAGGGATAATATTTTTGACCTTCAGAGACGGATCAGAGCTTATTAGAGGCAAGATCTCCTGACAGATGAGATCGGCACTGAGTTTCGTATGATCGTGGGAAGTGTTAGGGTTTACACACGTGTGTTGCTGCGTAATCGACCCTATTTTCCATGCATTACTTCGCTTCCTATAAGAAGCCAACAGTCTGAAGCCACACTCTGGATTCTTACAAGTGATTACATACCGTTCCAGGTTTGAACGATCTACTTCAAAATCAACGTTGTGCGCCTTGTGCCATTTTTTTATTGTCCTAAGACAAGACTCCTTAGAGGGAAACTTGTCTCCTTCCTTTAATTAATCGTCAGTTTGCATGTACAGTGTGAAGAAGATGTCGGACGATGGTTCGTCACCTTCTAGGTTCAGGTTACTCATATGTGTTGGAGGTGCGTACACATGAGCTGGAGGCACCAACGTTTGTTGCTCGTCGTCGGATTCCTCGTTGACCATGTCGTCAAATTCAGTTTCTAGATCTTCTTCTTCCTCATCTATGACATCAACTTCTTCTTGCTCGTTGGCTGGTGGGTCTATAACTTGTGACTGGACAATCTGAGTTTCTTGTGTCCCAACCTATAGAGTAACGTACAACTCGATGGAATCCAAGCCAGAGTATTCGTGGGTTGTAAACATATCTTGCAGGTCTTCGTCAGTGGCAATCTCCATCTCATAAAACTTGACGGTGTTGTCGTCATTGAAAGAGGGACATTGGTAAAAAACGTTTGCGATAGGACCCATTGCAATCTTAGCGTATAGTCGCTGAATGAAGTACGAAAAATTTGCTCTTTTGCTTAGCAAAAATGGAACAACCTGAGTGTTTCTCATCACAAAACCGGCTATTTCATGAGAGTAAGTCTCACCGTTTAGATGGGCATGCACAAGGTACTGTGTAGATGAAGCCATTTCGACGGGGAAGTGTGTGGGTGTTTTAAGATGAAGTCAGATTAGGCAAAATTGCTAATGTGAGTTGTAATCTTTAGAAAACATAGGGTGTCATATATATGGTGGTTCTTACAGCTTTGCATTGTATCAACACAAGAACACGCTGATCTAGGTCTGCCAAAGGATTCCAAATTGATTATAAAAGACAGACACACTGATCTATGTCTGCCACAAGATTCCGAATTGATTATAAAAGACAGACACACTGATCTAGGTCTGTATATATATATATAAACATTTTAATAATTATATATATATATATATTAAATAATAATTATATATATTTGAATTAATAATTATATTTTACTATATATATAAATTCAGTTATGTATATAATTAATAATTATGTATTTTAATTAATCCACGTATCCGTTAGGGTAATTGATGTTCAGACGTTTAACTAACACAACAACCACATTTAATTTAATTCAATGATCCGGCGTTGACAACACAAAAGCCAGACACGCTCATCTAGGTCCGCCAAAGGATTCCAAATTGATTATAAAAGACAGACACACTGATCTATGTCTGCCACAAGATTCCGAATTGATTATAAAAGACGGACACACTGATCTAGGTCTGTATATATATATATATATATATATATATATATATAAACATATTTTAATAATTATATATATATATATATATATATATATATTAAATAATAATTATATATATTTGAATTAATAATTATATTTTACTGTATATATAAATTCAGTTATGTATATAATTAATAATTATGTATTTTAATTAATCCACGTATCCGTTAGGGTAATTGATGTTCAGACGTTTAACTAACACAACAACCACATTTAATTTAATTCAATGATCCGGCGTTGACAACACAAAAGCCAGACACGCTGATCTAGGTCTGCCAAAGGATTCCAAATTGATTATAAAAGACAGACACACTGATCCATGTCTGCCACAAGATTCCGAATTGATTATAAAAGACGGACACACTGATCTAGGTCTGTATATATATATATAAACATATTTTAATAATTATATATATATATATATATATATATATATATTAAATAATAATTATATATATTTGAATTAATAATTATATTTTACTGTATATATAAATTCAGTTATGTATATAATTAATAATTATGTATTTTAATTAATCCACGTATCTGTTAGGGTAATTGATGTTCAGACGTTTAACTAACACAACAACCACATTTAATTTAATTCAATGATCCGGCGTTGACAACACAAAACAACCGGTGAATCACGATATTACAATGCAAAAAAATAAAATAGCACAGAACAACTGGTAGTACACGCTCACTCATTGCAACAAATAAAACAACACTTAATCTAAACTACTCAAGTATCACTGCAAGAACGAGTGGATTATCAACGCCTCGGTTAACTTCTCCACTGTGTGTCCAAAACATTAGATCCACGTCCACATCGTCTTTCACACGATCCCAATAATACATGTACGTGCCTTCAGGGTTATTATCCGTCAATGTAATGTATGGACATCGGTAATCTATCTGTTTAACTTTCCTGGTTGGACCATCCAGCTGACGAAACCCAGTGTTGATGGCTCTAACAATTCTCTGGAAATTCCAATGGGGGTTAAGGCAAACCCGCATGTGACTACCTTCCTCAAAGAAGACCACAACCCAAACTGAGTTCATTTTTTGGTGTTTGCAGTAAGAATGAAAGAAGAGTTAGTCCTTCAACTCCACACACACACTTCTATTTATAGCGGGTGAAATACGGAATTAAAAAATTGTTTTAATTATTAATAACTGGAAACGATGAAACAATAAAAAATCATTTCATTGAAATATGCTAAGAGCATTTAATTGAACGGTACAGAAGTCACTGAAATGATAAAGAAACTGCGGTGTCTAGGATATTACAACGGTTAAAACAATGTCTTCTCTGTCCTCCATCATTCGAGTACATTGGATGTCGTCTTCCATAGTCTCCCACCAACGTTGTCTTTCTAGAAAAACACCACCCCTTGTTCTAAGTCTCTTGATAGATCTGATTTGTTCGCCTGGACTGTACTCCCCGTCCAAAAACCTAAGGATGGTTCTCTTAAGCTGGTCCATGGAATAGATATTCCAAAACATTACCTGCATGGGAGGTTTGACGGCAGAGAAGATAACATATTCGTTCCTTCGACGAAAGTCTGGTTGATAGTCCAAACGCCTCACAGGTGGTGGAGGCTCAGAAGTCCGATGCGTGCTATCTGGCCTTATTCGAGATCTCATTCTTTTGAGTGTGTACTAATGCACACAAGAAACCCTAATTTATAGAGGGACGGACGCCTTGCCTTAGGTCTGTATCACAATTAGGGTTTTATCTAAGGTTTCATCCACTAGACAAAAACGTAAACCCTAATTTTAAAAAAAAAATGGAACAACTAATGCGCCAGATGAAATGGCGCATTAGTGTTATGCCCTAACAGGAAGGCGCCAAATGATTTGGCGCATAAGAAGGAATTTTAAAAAAAAAGCCAAATCATTTGGCGCATATGTACTATAGGTGGACCCCTCCTGGTCCCACATGGTCCCCACCTGCATGCGTCCGAAACGAGTTACTAAAACCTAGCATGCGTCTGAATCATTTTTTGAACCGATTCCTGATAAGATTCCTGATAAGATTCCTGGCACAATTCTTCCTACTATTGCATGCATCCTACCCGAGCTGTCACCTAGTTATGAGCTGCATGCATGCTACCCGAGCTGTCACCTAGTTATGAGCTGCATGCATGTCACCATGTCTTGTCACCGAAAGTTAGCCTGCATGCATGCCAACAATTTCTGCCGAAGCAACACCTAGCAACTATGGAAGTGTTGACATGTCCAGCATGCAGCTTGTTACCGTTTTTGCCTCATGAGTATATAAACCACTTAGAACTCTGCAGAATTCGCATCATTATCACTCATCTACTCTCACAACAATCCTATTGCAATCAACTTCCAAATTTTCTTCCTTCAACCATGTCTCTCCTGACATTGGGTGATACACACAGAGGAACCCCCGTGAACATCGCTGCCTTTGTAAGTATTTTAGTATTACATTAATATCATGCAACTGTCTGTGATTAACTAACTGAATTTTTTTGGCATACATACTATTTTCAGAACGCTCAACGTTTTCGCACTCGTAGTCACTCGACCATAGCTCCGGACGACCGCATTAGACCATACTTGGACGTTGCTGGTTTCGGACCCATTAGTAGAATCACCGAGTCTTCTATTGACCACAAATTTGTTCTTGCTTTGCTGGAACGCTGGAGGCCGGAGACACACACCTTCCATCTTCCAACAGGGGAGTGCACCATCACCCTGGAGGACGTTCATATGTTGCTAGGCCTTCCAGTTGACGGTAAGGCAATTAATGGCTGTGTCATGCAGGCGAATTCCTTATGCTTTCAGGCAATTGGCATAGACTTGATAGAGGGAGCAGTTGGTGCTAGGGGGCAAGGTGTTAACCTTAAGAGGTTAAGGGAGTATTATGATCGGTTTCACTTGAATGATGCGTCTCCCCAAGAGACCATACTTCAAAAAACTAGGTGCTATCTACTCCTGCTAATTGGAAACGTTTTGTTCCTAGATAGCACTGGTAATACTGTTAACTTTATGTATCTTCGTCTACTAATGGATTTTACTAGGGTTGGTCTTTATAGCTGGGGGTCTGCAGTGCTGGCCACGGTGTACCAATCACTGTGCAAGAACTCAAGAGCTGATTCTTGCACATTTTATGGATGCGCCCTGTTGGTGCAGGTGTGGGGGTGGTGGAGGATGCCCATACTGGCCCCGGTTAACAATGGCAGCTGGACCTTTCCGTATGCGCTGAGGTAAGTTTTTAGTATACCATTTTTTTCGTACACATTCTACTCCATTCTAACTAAATCATAATATTTTCGTTGTAGATTTTGTGTGAAAAAATGGACTTCACACTTAATCCGCGGTCAAATATCACAATGTACCGCACGCTAATTGATCACCTAGGACCCCATCAAGTATTATCTCTAATCCTTTTCTTTTTTTTTTAGAGTACTTTTTATAAATAATTTTTCCCGAAATAATGTATAACTCTCATGCATGCAGTTCATATGGCGACCGTATCTCGAATGCGAGTATGAGCCTAGAGCTCAGGATGCAGAAATTTGGACGACAAAGTGTTGCCTAATCCGGTACAACATTATAGAAATGCATCAAAGTGACCGGGTAATGCTTCAGTTTGGGATGCGTCAACGGATACCCGACCCTCCAGTTGACTTGGGAGTGTGGCACCTCAGAAGAGTTAACCATCAATGGACACACCAAAACTGGAAGGATTTTGCACCCGATCACCGCCAGATGTGGAAGGACCGTCGCCAGTATGTCTTGAACTTCCCCGTCAGTGACCATGAAATGAAACCTTCTCCTGAATACATGAGTTGGTATCGTACAGCTACATCCCCTAACTTGTTTATTGCAGCTCCGTTCTATTTAATTGATCCCCGTGCACACAACTACATCTTGCCACAACAACAACAACCGGAAGAGGAACAACAACAACAACTACGGCAACAACAACGACAACAACAACGCCTACAACAACGCCAACAACTACAGCAACAACAACTCCAACAACAGCAACAACAACAACAACTCCAGCAACAACAACTGCAGCAACAACAACAAAATCTTTTCAGTACTCCATCCCGTTCGGCATGCAACTTCCGACAATCAAATATTTTCCAATCCCAGTCTCAACCATTGCAAGAATATGAAGACCACCATCATTCCTCGGACCAATATCAGACCCAATCACAACCATTCGGATTTGCAGCGTTTGCAGGGTCCACAAGGGCATTCGGCCAAAACCTTACTCCTGGTTCGTCTAGCCTTCATCTTAGTCCCGACGATGGTCCTCATGGTGAATCCTCTTACCGTGGCACCCCCTCCGGCTACGCAACACCTTTGTCATACCCCAAATTCAATCAAGACAATGATACATCCCCACAGAAAATGTTATCCTTACAAACTCCGATTGATATCTGCTACTACATCACAAATCTCCTCAAACCATGGTGCCAATACCTGGTATCCTCAATCCCCAAAAGAAGTATCGTGTTCTCTCCCCGATGTGGATCGGATACAATGTCTTTTTTCGTCAGAATCGTTGTCTCCGAGGTTATTTCCCGTGTGCTGCGTGAAGATTAGAGTGTGAATGAGGGTGGGCATTCAACCCATCTCATTTTTTCAATCATTTGAATAACCATACTTGGTGTGTGGCAATTCGAACGATTGCCACTCTTGAAGAGTTACACCCCGCCTGTGGCCTGAGGGATTAATGTAATTCTTATGCTTCGCCAGCATCAACATCTTCATGAATCTCCAGTGTTTACCGATGTCTTTTGATCGAGTCTAGTCATCACTAGTCTCCGTGGTCCCTTCCCCCGTATGGGAAAACTTTTCAGGTTCAACCCCCGTGTTGTGAACCCTTTACCCTCCGACCTTCATACAATTTCAAAGCCCAGTTCTCGCCCTGGCAAATCAAGTCAAAGCCCTGGTTCTCGTCCTGGCAAAACTATCAAAATCCAGTTCACGTCCTGGTAATCATTTTCAAAACCCAGTTCCCGTCCTGGTAATCATTCTTCAAAGCCCAATTCTCGCCTTGGCAAATCTTTTTTCAAAGCCCAATTCTCGCATTGGCAAACTTTCTTCAAAAGCCCAATTCTCGCATTGGCAAACTTTCTTCAAAAGCCCAATTCTCGCATTGGCAAACTTTCTTCAAAAGCCCAATTCTCGCATTGGCAAACTTTCTTCAAAAGCCCAATTCTCGCATTGGCAAACTTTTTTCAAAGTCCAATTCTCGCCTTGGCAAACTTTTTTCAAAGCCCAATTCTCGACTTGGCAAACCTTTTTCAAAGTCCAGTCCTCGCCTTGGCAAATCATTTCCATCATTTTCAGTCCTCGTCTGATATCTTATGGTGAAGTCAGTTCTCGCCTGACAATCACCATTCATCCATAATTTCTTACTATAAAACCAATTCCCAATCCCCAGCAAGTCATTATTCTCTTTCCCCATTCAACCAAAGCATCCATAAATCATCCCACCAGAAAAAACAAAAATTCTCTCTCCCCAGCAGATATCAAAACAAAACAAAAACAAAGATAACACTTACACCATCCTCTCTTCAGGACAAATTTCTGGTACTTTGATATTTAATCTTCTTCTACCTTCAATGTTCGAAAGGCTAGCGCCAATCTCACTCTCAGGTTTAAGACGATTAAATAGGGGCAGCTGTCATACCCCAAATTTGTCCTACCCCTTTAACTTTCTAACTGGCTTAAGTTTCTCAGTCACATGCATACCTCCATTAGGTCATTAACATAATTCATGCATTCATTAACCAATAACTTTGCATTGGATCAAGGACCTTGAAAAAGTGGGGATTCTATTTGTATGCTTGAGGATATTGCAATTGGGGCTGACTTTTATTATTGATTGGATTCTCCTCAACGGTTTGTATCTCCTTATGATTATGCTTGCTAAGTGGACAAGACTTGACACATGGAATTTTCACAATTCAAGATACTGCATCTGATCAACCGGTTTATTTTGGGTCTCGGTCATTCATCTGATCATGGATCCCCAAATCCTCAAAGCGCAAGTCATTGTTTGAAGTAGGGTGGAATTGAAGAATGATTCTCTTCTTATCCTATGACTCTCGTGGTCAAATGATCCACCAAACTTATCGAAGATCGGCCATGTTTGAAAAAAGGATATTCTGATAGTCTAAACATAAAGTCAAGCATTTAATTGCAAGTCCATTACAATAGAAGTGTGCTACGCAAGTGGAAACAGTGCTATATTCAAGAAGAATGTGAAGTTCATCAAAGCCCATATTGATTTGGAAGGAATAAATTTCAAACTTTATTTGAAAGAAGAAGTCACGACACTTCATGAAGAACCGTGTTCCACATTTCTACATACATTCCTTCATTACACCATTACATCATTACATTACCAGCATCACTACATACATGGAAATTAAACAAAAAATACCACATTCAAATTCCAGCCATGTTGTCATATAATATCAACAGTTCCAAATATTACATCGAGCCAAATTACAAAAAGAATTACATAAAAATGTTGCTAGCCTAAGTGTTCTAACTCTACTTCACATCCTTCAAGCCAATTCCACTTCACCTCCATTGTGTTACCACTTAATCAAGCAAATTTATGTCCTGAAGACTTGTGGCTGTTCCTTGGCTGCTATCTTCAAATACACTGCTGAATATCCAAACAACCATTGCATTATCCATGAGGAAATTCATCACCTTGCACCCATTGCACAAACCTTTCATACCAGACCTGCAACAATACAATCCATATCAATCTAAAACCAAATGCAATCCACACACATATTCATACCCACTTCTATGAACCATACCATTCAAAATCAATTCAAAATGAGCATTCAAACACTTGTTCCTAAAGCTGCATCATTCAAAACAATCCATACATTTCAATAAAAAAACAAACAATAAGCTGCATACATGCCATAACAGTCCCATTTGCTCTCAAAAATATTCAAAATACCAAACTCAGATTCATTCAACCATACCTTGTGAAGACCCCACTCACTTTGCTTCAAAACGGCTCTGCTGCTACACTGCTAAAACCAGCCACTGCACTCAAAGGCGAACTGCACCCGTGTCTTGTCCTTCACAAAATCACACATGGAAAAATAGAAAAAAAACTGGAGCTGCATAGTCCATAAACCGAACCTGCATCGCGAAGATAAACAGAATCAGTCATGATTCAAAAAAAGGAAAAACAGCCTTGCAACTTTCAAGAAGCAAATTGTACATAAACAATACAAGACAATACTGCAGTAGAGCACACAGTCAGCACCATCATTCAAGACACCATAAGCCTAGCCTATTGCAGCACACGATTTATCCATCCACATTCAATTCACTTCACAAGTTAAACTAACAGAGTACAAAATCTGCAAACTCAAGGGAGTCCAGTTCAAGTTACACTCAGTAAAAGCCAAGGGTGTTTATTTGGCTCAATCAAGCAGCATATCAGAGTCCGTGCTTCGTCTCGCCGAGGGAGAACACCTAAATACTTCCATAACCGTCCTAACAGCCACCTAACTACCAGACAGAATTCTCAAACAGAAAAAACCTGTAACTACTTTTCTAACTAACCAACTGCCAGCTCACCTTAACCAACATAACTACCTTCTAACCTTTAACTAACACTCCCTAACTGAATCGCAACTAACTCATAATCAACTTCAATCCCCACCATCCAATCACTAACCGAAATTCAAAATCCAATGGCTAACAATCCCTCACACTCTAACTGAATCTCAGAACTTCAACCTATATAACTGAACCTCTCTCACTGATTCAACACACGCCATTTCACACTCTCTTCTTCTCCACACACGCTTCATTCACCACAACTCACTCTTCATCATTCATCTTCCTCATTCAACCTCTATCTCTCCCTCTCACTCCAATTCACTCTCCCTCAATCTTCAATCACTCCCTGTAACTCTTCTCACACCTCAATTCTCTCCTTCCCTCTACGATACGCTCACGTTCAGAGGCCACCGGAGCTTCTCATCGGAGCTCCGATCGGTCGAGCTTAGCCTCACGTAACTCTCAACACTCCACTCTCAATCTCACGCATCATCAGAGACAACAACGCAACAACTCGAGAAATTCAAAAAAAAGAAGAATTCGAGGAGAGGAAGAAGAACAACAACAAAGAGCTAAAGGATAATGGATGCGTGTTATTACCTGAGTTCCAAAGGCATCTCTGGTCTTCTTTCTTTCTCACGTTGAAGAGGCGCCGGACCGTTCTCCGGCAGGTAAGCTTCGTCAATCCCTGAATCTTCATCTTTTTTCGGTATTCTTGATATCACTGTGAAGCTTAAAACCTCGTGTCTCCTTCCCCCATGGTTATTGCTCAAAAGGCCCCGGGATTTCCGTTCAATTTCAGACTTAGGTTAAGGTTCTCTGTGTTACCGAATTAGAGAAAAAAATGAGAATACGATTTGAGGATCGATTTGAGAGATAAGAGAGGATGTGGTTTGTTCTGTCACGGTGGCGGATCTAATCTCCGATCAAAAAGAGAGAGTAAGGCTTGGGGCGCGCCGGTGAGAGAGAGGCGAGAACGAGAGATGAGGGAGAGTTTGAGTTTAACTGAAGTTGATACGTCACATTAACCCTAGGCCCCTTTTGCTTTTTTATTTCTTTTCAATTAAAATTCTTTTTATAAAATCTGAAAGAATGATGATGTGGATCTGAACAAAAACATAACCATGGGCCGAATTGCATCATACGCCCCCACTGGCCCAATCACGCCACTTTTTGGCATAGAAAATCTGAAACAAAAATGGCTGTGGGCCTCCATCCCTGGGCCTGCGCGAATTTTGGTTCACACTCCATAATCCAGCATAAACCCCCCTGACTCCATTATTTTTCTTATTAGAATTTAAAGTTTTTGGACATAGTTTTGATCTAATTTTTTAGGTAATAAAATCATAATTTTGTTAGATTTTTAGATAATAAAGAGACAATAAAATCAATAGAAAATTTCTTGGTTAGTTTTTAGATCATTTTTAGGAATTAATCTTGGTTCCTTTAATTGATAATTTTTCACCTAAAAACTCATAAAAATAGTAGTTTGTTTAGTTTGATTTTGACATTGAATTCTTTCACTAAAAACACATAAAAAATAGTAGTATTTTTTAGCTTAATTTTGCACTAATGCTTGAATTGCTTTTGTACTATTTCCATGTCATTTTTGTATAATTGTCACGTGATTTTTGTTACTTGTTTTTGGCCATATTTTTGGCCTACTTTGTTAATATCGTTTTAATGCTCCTTTTAGAACTTAGTCACAATGTTAACATTAGAGTTAGATTAGAATTTACCATCAATAACATAGATGTAGAAATTAGGACTAGTTCCCTTTTTGCATTCTTTTTCTTTTCAACTCTAAAACATCTAATAAATACTTGATTAAAATCCCTTTAAAAAACACAAAGAAAATACTTAAAACACTAATAATCAAAGTGAAAATTCTTAAAAAGGGAATGGAAGCTTGAACGTCCCTTGCTTTAGGGAACGTTCGAGTGCTTGGATCTCCCTTGCTTTAGGGTTCCATTCAGGCGTAAGTTCCCAACGTCTAAAAAACACAAACCAAAGAGTAACTCGAGTTTCCCTTGCTTTAGGGATTTTCTCTAAACACTCAAACTCTCTCTCTTTCTCTCCTCTCTTAAGGGCATTGTTATCTCCGCTCTATTGCATCCTAGGTCGATCCCTTATGCAAGAGCGCGAGCGTTAACTCCGCCCAACTAAAAAACACAAAAACAAACAGAAAATCTTGAGCCGAACTACGGCGCTCTGATTCCTGAAAAGGATACGTAGGCATCAAGTCGCGGGGCTTGAACGAGCACATTTGTAAATAGTTCCTTCTTTTCCCCGTATTTCTTTTGCATGCATTCGCATTTAGGTTTAGACATAGATACACCCTTTAGATAGAAACAAACATAGGTGGATACCATCGAGTACGATGGGCGTGAGGGGTGCTAGTACCTTCCCCTCGCGTAACCGACTCCCGTACCTTGATTCTCTGGTCGAAAGACCTCGCTCTTATTCTTTGTTAGGTTTTCTGATATTCCTTTCCCTTATGGGATAAATATATTGGTGGCGACTCTGTTCATTTTTCGCGAGCGTGCGACAACCTTCAAACCAATTTGGCTTTAATCAGGGTAGTTCTAGTGCTGCTGGATGCTACGAACCTGAAGTCTTTTCCCAACCCACTCCACCACCACGACTTAACACGTTTGAGGGGATGGGTAACCGACTTTACAACAGCGGTTTTCCGGATAATTATGGGGGCGTCGACGAATTCATAGACAGCGATCCACGAGACATCCCAATTCCAGGCCCAGTGACACAAACATAGCAAGAAGCACAAAGGGGCAGGGGTAGGGGTAGAGCTAGGGAAAGGGGTGGTGCCAATATTCGCGGCGGAATCAACGATCGCGGCAAACGTGTCATAACAAGACGAAATTGCGGAACAGATGGCTATCTTGGCGATGGACGCCATTGATCATTTTGTTGTATTTTCTTTAATCAATTGTATCGTTTCTCTAATTATTTGTAATTGATGTTACGTTTCTTTATTATATTGAAATCGATGTTACATTTTCGGTTTACAAAATGTCAATTTGCGTTTTGTGCACTACATTTTTTAGGCTAAAAAAATATTTTGAAAATTTATTTATACATATATCTTAACAAATAAAATAAAAAAGGATTTTTAAAAATAAAAATATTAACAAATGTTAACTAAAATAAATAAAAAAAAATGAAAAAAAAAAGGATTTGGCCTTATGCGCCAAATGGTTTGGCGATTAGGGCAAAACCCTAAACTTATGTGCCATTCCATTTGGCGCAAACACCCTTAATTTTAGGGTTAGCCAATTGGTTTGGCGTATGCACCAGAATCCAACACTTATACGCCATTTCAAATGGCGCATTCACTTAACCGGTGTCCCAAACCTAGACAGTTTGGTAAATACCCCGAAAAATTGATTTTTTCTGTATTATTTTTATTAAACATGGTTATTTTAATTTTTTTTTCTATTATTAGTTAGGTAGTTGATAACTCTATATATCCTTGACATATATATATATATATATATATATATATATATATATATATATATATATATATATATATATATATATATATATATATATATATATATATATATATATATATATATATATATATATATATATATATATATATATATATATATATATTACAGATGTGTATACCTTTTAAAGAAATTAGTTTTTTTTACGGAATTTATTTATTTTCATAAAACCTTATTTTTTTACAACCTAAAAACCCAATAAAAAGTAGAACCAGAATTGAAATGGTAAGAGCACAAGAAAATGGCGAAACGCAAGAAATCCGAATCCAGTTCACAATCGGCGGGTAACGGGAGCACCATATCTGAGTATGAGGAACAAAGACTCCGGAGAATCGCAGAAAACCAAGCGAGGTTAAAGGCATTGGGGTTACCCCAAATGGTCTCTTCCTTGAAAACCTGGCCTCAGATTAAGCAATTGAAGAAGAAGGGAAAGGAAAAGGTTGAAGATGATGATGATGAAGAGTATGAACCCGAAAATGAAGAGGAACGGGAAACTGAATCAGATTCTTCCAGTGAACATGAATCTGAGTTTGAAAATGCTTCTGGGTCACGGAAAAAGAAGGTTTGTAATGTAGGAGTTTACGTTTTTCAATCAAAATGTTTCATTTTTTTTTTCATGAAGTGTTGTTTTTGGAGTTTGATTTTTAGTTCAAAATGTTCGCTTTTTCAATCAATTAGTTTAAAGGATACTGAATCAGTTTTAAGTGTGAGAATAGTTAACTTAATACTATGATATGATATGATATGATATGATATGTCGATGTTTTAAATAGCGGATGAGGCGAGACATAAATAATTATGTGATTTCGGTTGTTATAGATGCTGCGTTACGGATTGTGGTTGCAGCCAATGAGGTTTAGGAGAGATTATGAAAATAGTTTATGACATGTCTACAAGCTATTTTTCCACTTTTTTAGTTTTCGGTGAAAGTAGTTTACGACTTATGCAAGAACCGTTTAACATTTTACCTCTTTGATTACACAATGTTGTGCGAGACAGAATGTTGGGTAGTTAAGAAGCAATACGAGAATAAAGTGAATGTAATAGAAATGAGGATATTGTGTTGGATGTGTGGTAAAATTAGGCATAATAAGATTTGAAATGACAATATTTGAGAGTGTTGGGGTAGCACCTATAGTAGAAAAGATGGTGGTAAATAGACTTAGTGGTTTGGGCTTGTAGAAGGAAGACCGGTAGGTTTTGTGGTTAGAAGAGTTGATCATATGGAGAGGAATCAAAGAGGTAAAAGAAGACTTAAAAAACTATAAGAGAAATTATTAAAGAAGATAGAGATTAAAGATTTAAAGAGAACATGATCCTGAATAGAACTTTATGACGGAACTTGATTTATGTAGCTGACCCCACTTAGTGAGATAAAGTTTCGTTGTTGTTATTGTTGATTACACGTATTATGTATGCTTAAGATCTTATATGATAAGCATCCGTTCGAAAAACACTTAATTGAGTGGGTTACCCAAATGTCCCATGCTTTTCGAATATAAAGATTTGATTTTGTGTCTTGTAAATCAAGAAATATACTATAGCAGAGGTCCCAATGTGTAGTTTGTGGAAAAAAAATAGGCATCAAACTTGAACTTTATGATGCTTAAAATAAAAAATATAAGTGAAGTTAGTTTAAAAATTACGATACGTTAAAAGAACGAAAGAAAAGTACAACAAAATTTGCATTTGAAGTTATTTTGATTGAGCTTTCATCCAAGCATTAGCCTATTAATATCATTTTTATGGTAGAATGCTCTGTATTTGATTATTGTTTGGTTTGATATGAGTACTAGGATGCTCGAGCTATGCACTTTTTTAATAGTTATTATGCATAACCAGAACAGTTACGGTTTCAAAATTATGCCGACCTTTACTATTCTTTTCCTTGATAATAATTGTAGGCGAAGAGCAAAAGTTTGAAGGTGAAAAGTAGAGTAACCGCAACCGGAAAGAAGCACGGTGGTAATTTAAAATATGTTGATGAAGAAGAAGAAGCTTGGATGCAGGTAGTCTTGATTTTTGGATCCTATTGCTTGCAAATGCTTAATATCAATACCGATCATTTTATTGCTATGCTGCCTATAAGAATAATGTTGTGAATATAGAAAGCATCTTAATTTCACTGTATGTAATCTATAAACAGGCAATTGCTCTTTCTCTGCAAAAGTCTGCGGAGCCTTCAGTTTGCTCTAACACGAATGTAGGGAACATCAGCAAGGCTGAGAAAAAGGAAAACATTAACATTCAAGAAGATAAGGAACGAAAGAACAAAAAATCGGTCTGTATGGAGTTTTTCTATTTACACATTGGTTTTTCCTTTTTTGTAATTTTTTAGTTTGTATACAGAGTCTTTTTAGTAACGTTTGATTCTGTCGACAGTTTATTAGTCGGCTGCAAATGACCGAGGATGAACTCATTGTACACTTTTTCCAGCTTGATGGTAATTTTATAATTTCTGTTATTCTACTTTTTGTTCGTTGAGGTCAATTGTTTGTCAATGAACTTATCTGAATAACCAACCAAATTTTCCTTTTTTCTTTCTTTCTCTGGTTTAAATTCATGAAGACGTGCTATAGGATATTGATAAAGCTATTTGTGACATGCAGAAGCAGGAAAAGGAACCGTAACAATAAGGGATTTAGAAAGAGCGGCTATAACTCATGATTTTTCATGGACAGACACTGAGTTGGTTGATATGATTCGTTGCTTTGATAGTGATGGAGATGGAAGGGTAAGAATTATTAGCTACTTTTTCGATGATTTTGTTTTTGACCAGAGAACGTTGAGAACACTACGAAGCATTTGACACCACGTGCGACACCAACTCTGATAATAATTTGAAAAAATATTAAGGGTTGTATATAATCACAAGTGTTAATGTCGCGTTGGTATCAAATACTGACAGGTGTCGGATGCGTCTTCAATCTGTAGTGCTCCTAACCTTGTAGGCTACATAACCTTCATTATTATTGTTAACTAATTAAGTATAATGGGCTTTGTTGCAGCTAAGTCTAGACGATTTTCGCAAGATTGTTGTTCGATGCAACATGATAAAAGA
This sequence comes from Vicia villosa, assembly GCF_029867415.1. NCBI lineage: Eukaryota > Viridiplantae > Streptophyta > Magnoliopsida > Fabales > Fabaceae > Vicia > Vicia villosa. The sequence goes on along the minus strand of NC_081184.1, from coordinate 23,713,237 downwards.
CTCACAGAATTCTTGACAAGGTAGCTCAAAGTTTTTAGGATTCTTTGTTGACTAGTGACCATCACTTTGTATATTTCTAATGGAATATCATATTTGTTTCAAGTAGTTGGATACTTTCTCAATATTAATTTTTTTTTCTTCTTAAAATTATGTATAATTGGAGCTCTATCTTAAAATAGACTTACTTGGCCATTTTGATGCTGAGATGCATAGTCCATACTATCCAATTTCATTTTTCAAATTAAAGTATATTTTAAAAAATCTTTAAAAAAAAGTTGAAGTTCTTCCTCGTTTGTTTTGTTCATTGACATTCATCTTTTTTATCAAATTAAAATCTAGAAGAGATTTAAATTAAAAAAAAAAAAAAGAGAGCATAATTTCATAGTATTCTTCATAAAAAATACTATGAAATTATAAACCCAGCAAACCAGCACTAATTAAAAAAAGAACTAAATTTAAACAAGAGAATAAAGGAAGAAATTGATATTAAAAAATACTATGGAGGTGAGTTCATAATAATCCAAAAATTAGAGAAGAAGAAAGAACAAAAGTAGCCATGATAAAAAATAGGGTTAAATAGTGTTCACCCCCTGCCAAATAAGCGAGATTCGGTTTTCCCCCTTATTAAAAAAAAATTTAGCCTTCGCCCCTTAGAAGAAAACAAGATTCTGTTTCCAGGAACCCCCTATCACCTGTTTGGCTGACTAAATAAGCGAGATTCGGTTTTCCCCCTTATTAAAAAAAAATTTAGCCTTCGCCCCTTAGAAGAAAACAAGATTCTGTTTCCAGGAACCCCCTATCACCTGTTTGGCTGACTGGAAAATTAAAAATTAAGATGCAAATGCTAGGATTCGAACCGCTCCTCTAATGATAAAATAGCACAACACCAACCACTGGGCCATGAAACCTTTCTTGTTTAATATGTTCATTAATATTTATTTATTACTGAATTTATTTACTTTATTTAAATAAACATATATATAAACATATATTAATAATAAAGTATATTAATAATAAATATAAAAAAATGTAATATATAAAAAATGTAACATATATATATTACTTTTTTTCAATTTACATTTTTTTAATAATTTTATTTAATTTAAGTTTTTTTAATAAATTTTTTTAATTTACGTTTTTTTAATAAATTTTTTTAATTTACGTTTTTTAATAATTTTATTTAGTTTTTTAATAATTATATAAATGTATTATTTAGTAATTAATATAAACATTTTTTTTAATAATTTTAATAAACGATTTTAATTTTTTTATTGGAAACGTTATATAATTATATAAATATAAAAGTTTATTATAAACTTTTTTTTAATAATTTATATAAACTTTTTTTTAATATAAACGTTATATAAATTTATATTTTAATGATTTATATAAACTTTTTTTTAATAATTGTAATAAACCTTTTTAATTTACGTTGAATAATTTTAACGTTTTTTTTAAATTTATTTAAATTTTTTTAAAAAAAGCTGTACATATTTATTAAAAAAACGTTTATTAAAAAAATTAAAAACGTTAATTATAAACTTTATTAAAAAAACATTTTAATTAACATTTATATATATTATATTATATAATTATAAGAAAAAAACATAAAATATTTAATTTATGTTTTTTTATAATTATTTAACATACAGTTTTTTTAAGTATATATGTACAGCTTTAAATTATACAATTAAACTCAGCTTTAAATATAGTTTAATAGGAGCAATGTTATTTCAATTAAAACGAATTGACTTAGTGGTTTGGGGGTTGGTTTATGTCCATGTGCTCATGGGTTCGATTCTCATGGGAGACAATTTTTTTAGAGTTATTAAGCATAATATTCAATAAGCAAGCCACGTCAGCAGCCAAACAAGGATAATGGCGCTCCGTCAGCAAGATTCCAAAAGCCCAGTCAGCCAAACAGGTGATAGGGGGTTCCTGGAAACAAGATTTTTTTTTTTAATAAGGGGGAAAACCGAATCTCGCTTATTTGGCAGGGGGGGTGAACACTATTTAACCCTAAAAAATATATTATTTAATTTATTGACATTTATTTTTTAATTTATTGCATAATCAATGATTGTGATATTAAAAATATTGATTGTTTAATAAATTTATAAAATAAAACAATCTTATCAGAAGTACAACATGAAAATAAATAAATAAAAATGGTATAAAGATTTTTTTTGGTTGAGTAGTCTAGTAGTTGGAGTTCATCTTATTAAAGATGAACAAGTGAGATGTTGCGGGTTTGAACTCGTGCTCCTGAACCCGAGGTTCCTACATAACTACCAACAGCTTAACGAGACATCATGAAGATCTTAGTTCCACTTAGGAATGATAATAGGTAAGGTTTGAATATGGTATTATAGTACCGTTCCCTTAACAGTAGTTTAATTTTCTTTTATAACCAAGTCCTTACATGCGTGGTCATTGATCAATCTTTCTACTCGTACTAATACTTTATAGGTGCATAAGTACCTGTTCCACTCTGGAACCAAAAATAGAGAGATATATAGAAGGTGTGGTAGACAAGAGCTTCTGATGTGGCAGAGCACAAGTATACCAACAAGGTTAGTACTTCGACGCTCAAGTCAGTATGTGAAAGAGTAGAGAGTATTCAAATTGTGTTTAAAACTTGTTATCTGAAATGACGCCATTCCCTATATATAGGGGTGAGGATTAACGATCTCGCTATCTCAGGCGTGGAATAAGGAGGACCGTTGGATGCGTCTGAGACACAAATCTTCTGCAACAATGTATATCATAGTCCATGGTAAGGAGGAAATTCTAGAATCAAGACTGTATAGTCGGTTGAGAGGATTATGGTCTAGAACAGACTATCTCAGGGTGGTCGGTTCAAGGGGATGATGGCTACCCCAAAACTATAGCCCAAGCCCTCATGCTTGAGTCGCAAGGTGAGGGTTTGGAGAATTTCACCCTAGGCTACCGATCTCCTTTATATGCAAGAGATACAATTGTTGATAGGATACATTTCTTTCCATATTCCAGAACATAAGTCTAGGAAGAACTAGAGTCATTTTTCCTTGGACCTTTCTTTTCTCCTCCTTTTTGAGCAATTATTTATTTCTCTTTAGACATTTTATCTTCCTATACTTCGAGAAAGTTAATTGGCATGGCTAATACTGGGGCTCTACCACTCCTACTGAAGACGATAGAATATGTAGGTAGTAAGACAACAACACCATTCCTCTTTTCAAATGTCTCTTCTCACCCTTGGGTGTTTGCTTATCCTTTACTACTTTTTAGACATGTGTTTTTAATTACTTGATGGTGGCTCCTTCCAATTTCATCTATTGAGTTGGGCGTACGCAGGAGCTTACCAATACTGGTGCGAATATCTGAAGGGAAACCATTATGTCATCTTATTTTTTCATCTTTTTCGATGCCATCGTGGCCCGACGAAGAGAACATGAGTTAGTTTTCTTGGGGCCGACGATATGAGTCTTTGAAGACTTTCCTTAGTTGTTGCACTTTGTGAACCGCTTCTTCTTGGTTAGTCTCCTTCATCTCATGGCTCACTCGATCATTTGCATGGCCGATCCAAAAGTAGAGGGTAAGTGTAAGCCTTTGTTTCCTCGTTGCTGGTTGGTGAAGCATGTTCCCTCGGTCGAGGCCGATAAAAAATGTTTGAAGCGTCTGATTGATGTTTCATTACTAATGGAGGCTCGCTCTCGCGAGGATTGTTAGGTTGCCTTTAGTAAGTTTTACATTTCCTCCATTTTTTTGATGTTAGTTTTCCCTTTTCTAGGTGCTTGTTTAGATAACAATCAAGTTTTCGTGTAGATGTGATGAAGGATGATATTTTTGTACAAAAGAGAAATGCTAGGGTCAGTTGCTTTAACACTCTCTATTTACACTCTCTTATTAATTGGGCCACGTCATACTATTAATTAAACTGGGAACTTGGTTACCGCCTCTCCAAATTAAATACTTTATGAATTAATAATTTTTTATTATTGGTATCTCAAGCGGCATTTTTTTCTCGCGCCAAATAATTACGTCTTACTCTTAGTGTATTTGTTACAGCTATCAAAAATGTATCTTCCGATCTATCAATCTCATCAATAGAAAGCAATTTTGTCCATTTGTGAATGAAGGCTACACACCATTACTTCTACTGTTCAAGTCATATATCACATTTGGGTGTCTTTAAAGAGTAAACGTGTTCTTCATTTTGCAAGGTATGATTTATATACTGTGTAGTACTTTTTTTCTCAATAGAATAAACATGTTCTTTTACTTTCTTAAATTGATATCATGTACTTTTTTTCCTATAAAAACATTCAAACTGTTATTGCTTATATTATTCTAAAATATTTTTTTATTGATTTTTATGTTTGCTCAGTGTGTATCGAACAATTGTCACTTTTTTAATATTTATATATATGTATATATGTATATTAGGAATTAATGGAATTCATTGGTGAAATTGAAGAGCCTGTTATTAGTGAGAATGCCAACAATGATTCATATGCTAGTGATTTAGAGGCTAATAATTTTCAAGAACCTTGCTTGGAAATGGAATTTGAGTCACAAGAAAATGCTTATTCTTTTTATGTTCAGTATGCTAAATGTGTTGGATTTGGTGTTTCCATCAAAAGTAGTCGCCGTTCAAAGATTTCTAGACAATTTATTGATGTCAAATATGCTTGCACAAGATATGGAAATAAACGAGAGTCGACTTCCCAAAATCCACGGCCTTGTTTGAAGGTGGATTGTAAGGCTGGCTTGCATATTAAAAGAAGATGTGATGGAAAGTGGGTTATCCATGGCTTCATTAAAGATCATAATCATGAACTTTTCCCAACATATGCACATTATTTTCCTTGTCATAGAAGCATCAATAAAGCTCAAAAGCAATGTATTGATACTTTGCAACATGTTGGAGTGAGAACAAATAAAATTTATGCCACAATGGCCAAACAACACGGAGGATATGAAAAAGTTGGTTGTTTGGAGAAAGATGTTAGAAATCATTTGGATAAGGAACGTCGTCTGAATTTAGAATCAGGAGATGCAAATGCAATGTTGGAGTGTTTTATGCTTATGCAAGAAGAAAATCCAAGATTTTTTTATGCATTTGATTTGGATGATGATGGTCGTGTAAAAAATGTATTTTGGGTGGATGCAAATGGTAGAGATGACTATCAAGAATTTGGAGATGTGATTTCATTTGATACCACATATATCACAAACAAATACAAAATGCCATTTGCTCCATTCATTGGTGTGAATAATCACTTTCAATCAAGACTCCTTGGTTGTGCATTACTAGCAAATGAGTCATCTGAGAGTTTCATATGGTTGATGAAAATATGGCTTAGGGCAATGGGCGGCAAACCTCCAAATGCAATAATAACCGATCAAGATAAAGCAATGAAAGTGGCCATTGAAGAGGTATTTCCAAACACTCGACATCGGTTTTGTTTGTGGCATATACTTAGAAAGGTGCCCGAGAAGTTAAGCCATGTAATGAGAAAAAATGAAGATTTCACCCGTGATTTTAACGCATGTATTTACAAGTCTCGGTCAATACAACAATTTGAAGATAAATGGAAAGAAATGGTAGAGAAATTTCAACTGTCAGAGGATGGGTGGATTCGATCTTTGTATGGAGAACGTGGACATTGGGTTCCTGTTTACATGAAAGATACATTTTTTGGTGGCTTGTCAACGACTCAAAGATCAGAGAGCATTAACTCTTTTTTCGACAAATATGTTGTCATACCCTAATTTTTGACCCCCCTGAGATGACATATCTTCAGGATTTTTCATCAGGTCAAGACAAGTACCCAGAGCAGTCATTTCTCCATCTGATACCTAATCGAGGATGCACAAAGACAAGAAAGCTCAGGCAAAGGATCAATCAATACAAAGATTAGCCTCTAATACAATCATGGAGCTCAAAAACTTCACTTTTCTCATCTATGATTGATTAGACATCCAGTCATATGAGTACAGGCTTACTCAGGTCACCAGACTAGGGTTTTGAGCCTATCAAGGACTAAAATCAGGGATCACATTTGGGAAACCCTAAGAAACCTCAGAGGGTCATTCAAAGACATCAATCATCTTCAAATAACTCATATTACAAGGTCTACTGGACATCACACTTCAATTCAAAGTCTACAGTCATTACTTTCACATGGTCGACAAATTAGGGTTTTGACCTAATTCACCAAGATAGTTGACTTCTGATCAGGGCATGAATCCAAAACTCAAGACATGATTCAAGGATCTCTACTACCTCCATATAATCCATTTATATCATCCATTTGGGGAGAAGATCTTATTTCTACACAAAAGCCCAAAAATTCACTTTGTCAGGAAAAAGTCAACTGTGAAGGATCATCATTGACTTTTAAGGTTTTTGGTCAAAAAATGACTTTCAAAGATCAATATCATCAATATATGGATATCAAAGTCATTTGGCCAAAGAAATTCAAAGAAATTCATCAAGGAGCGAAAAGTCGGGAATTAGGGTTTTTAAAGGCATGGTGAGATCTCAAAATTTCACCTACACAACTCAAAAAACTTCCAACATGAAAGTTGTAGATCTTGCAAAATAAAACAACATCTTACAAGGGAACTTTTTTCAAAAGATCAACCATTTATGAAGTTTTGGAAATTTTGAAGTTTAGGTCATAAACACTTAGAAATTTTTCTAAGTGTTTTAACCTAGTTTTCTTCCAACTTTGGCCTTATTTTTCACAAATTTCCCAAAGGAATCTGAAGAAGACATAAACTAATGATTTGAAGTAGATGTTTAGGGCTTTCCAAATTGTGTTCAACCTTCTCAAAATTCAATTTGAGCTAGGAGTTATGCTTGTTCAAAGTTGGCCTCATAAAGTGAAATTATAGGTCATGTGCAAATTGGAACTTTGCAATTTTGTGCATTTTGCTTCATGAATGGATGCTACACGACCCATAACATGTCTGAAACAATGCCATGCATTCATTTTCACCATGGCATGAAGATTGAAGAAGATTCCCAAAAGCAAGAACATGTGATTATGTAATCATTACTTTTGAGAATTTATGATAAGCAATGATTCACCAATTGGAATCTTCTCCTAAGCCAATAGAAACTTGCTACATATCAGAAATGTTCCCTAAGATCCTGCAAGATCAATGGTTGGGAGAATTGGCTCGAAAATGCATCATTGCATTTTGGAGATTCTTTGAATTTCTTCATGGCTAAGAAACCAAAACTCCCTCACTAAGGAAGCTCACTCCTCTGCAGCTATACTGATCCATTTGCCTATAAATAGAGGCCTCATTCTCATTCAAAAAACACACCAAAGCAACTCAATTACTTGCTTTCTCTTTCTCTCCTCTTGTTCATTGTTTTTCAAAGTTCTTTGGCAAGAAGAATCGTTTTCTTCAAACCAAAGCTCATCTTTGGAAAGTGAGCATTCCAACATCTCAAGGGAGGTCATTTGAGGTGATCCAAGCACCTGGATCACTTCTGTAAGTGGAGGAACACCATTGTTGCTCTCACTTGGAAGCATTTGCAGTTGGAGGTCCATGGAGTAACTCAGGGAGTCTCAGGCCAAACCAATCATTCAGACACACTCCCTAGGTCATAGTGGAGCTAACCAGATGGCTGCAGCTCACCTGTAACTCCAAATTCAACAACCTCCATGTTCACTTGAAGCTGAAATCGAGGGAGGTCCATAGAGCAATTCAGGAGGATTCAAGCTACAATAAGCATCCAGTTAGCATCATTGAGTCTCAGGGAAGCTATTGAGATCATTCATTCAAGC